>NC_053129.1:30022527-30305027 GCF_010015445.1 Perca fluviatilis | reverse complement strand
CTAATCAAGTTTTAGTTTGACGACTCTCTCTATCAGAAATCTTGTTTACATCTAGTGTGACCAGAGGGAGGGAGGGGGTGGTGTGAGCAATATTTCCTCATCCATCTTAATGAATAAGAACAGTTTTTTCCCCCACATCCTAGTCTAGACATCCACACTCCCTGCGTCTATGGAATGAAAATCTGCATGACTGAAAAAAGATGTTTATCATTTTACATCAGCTGATTTGACAACCTGTTAAAGTTTTATAAACCGTATTCCATTAACTGTCTTTAGATGTCTTCTTTACTCTATCCCAGACTCTATCTGTTTCCTACCGGTTCACAGTGGGGAGAACAACAACACTGTCTTTCTAAATTCCAGGCTGACCCACCTGGCTGATGGCGGGGACCCCCTCTGTTCCTACGCAGGGAGCCAGTGTGAGGACGGGCAGCTCCTGGCCCTCCACCCTGCGAGACTCCAGACAGTTCTGCCGCTGTTTGATCACCCCGGACTGAGAGTCAGAGTCGTCTGGGACCCTGGTAGAGGAAACACAGCATAGAATTCATACAAGGGCTCCATTGTGTTGGAGAGACATATATTACACATCCCAAACAAAACCCAAAATGCATAACTAGACACCACTAGAGGACAGTGAGAATATATGATTTTTTTCTGTTGAATCTCCAAAACCTCATTTACCCAAACTGGCAGCAACAGGATTTAGTGGATATACTGTATCATCTTACATTTTAAGATACACTTACAGCCTCACTCAGATGAAACAGAAGACCCCCAATTGTCTCCACCGTGGTCTCATTAACTACATCAAGATATCGCAGTTAATTTGACAGTGATTCATCAGCGTTTTCAAAAATGACGCGCCTGATGCACCTTTAACGAATCCGCTGAAGGCCACGATTTTCTAAACTCATTACTTCAGAAAGTTTCTTCCCAATCTTCCGCTTTGATAAACTTTCTCAGTCTTTCTTGTTATATTCTCGGCGGCGCTATAAACTCGGGCTTAAGCCCTGTACCATTAATTCAATCTGCTATCTCTCTCTGTTTTAATAACCCTTTAAAGGTTATTCCGCGTTTTAAGGGTCAGGTCTGTCCTCCCCTGAGAGCGAGCCTGTTAATTCCATACTGGGGGATTAACACCAGCCTCCAGTGGATAAATGGGTATTTAAGTGTGTGTGATTGTGTGCGTACTGAAGTGTTTGAAAGGGGGAAAAAAAGTGTTTAAATGAGAATGCTTATGTGTGTCTTAAAGTGCTCATATAATGCCCATCTTCAGGTTCATAACTGTATTTAGAGGTTATATCAGAATAGGTTTACATAGTTTAATTTTCAAAAAATACCATATTTTTTAGCTCCTGTTTTCATCCTGTGTGTTGAGCTCTCTGTTTTAGCTACAGAGTGAGACATCTCACTTCTGTTCCATCTTTGTTGGGAGTCGCACATGCTCAGTACCTAGGTAAGGACTACTAGCCAGTCAGAAGCAGAGTATGAGGGAGTACCATGCTAGCAGCTAGGCGAGCATTATAACAATAATATGTGTTACAAAGTGACCACGTTGGTCTCTGAAGTAAAGGCTGGACTTCAATAGAGCTGTTTGTGAACAGTGTTTTCTGTTGGAGATGGTAAGTCCCTTTGGGGTGGACTTTGGGCTTTTTTACTGTGTAAACCTATAACATGCACAAAGAAGATATATAACACAACAAAGGTAAGGGAAAAAGGCAAAAAGCATAATATGAGCACTTTAAATATATTTGTATTGGCATGTCTGTGTGCTTGTAAGCAGTGCATTTGTGTACTGTATGTATATGAGTGTGTTGTTGTGTCTTTCTGTGTGTGTGTGTGTGTGTGTGTGTGTGTGTGTGTGTGGTGTGTGTGTGTGTGTGTGTGTTTGCAGACAGAGCACTCAGTCTGAGACACCAGGGCCCCTGGGAGCTCAGCCAATCAGAACAGAGTTAACACAATGACACTGGATGAGGTGTTCCAAAAGACATGAAGGTGTGTGTGTGTGTGTGTGTGTGTGTGTGTGTGTGTGTGTGTGTGTGTGTGTGTGTGTGTGTGTGTGTGTTTGTACACTCACTGTAATTTTTGACAGATTCAAAAAACAAAACAGGAGGTGCATTGTGTGCCACATTTGCAGACAGCACAAAGCATTGTGCAGGTGCGCAGGGTTTGATTAAAAGCTGTATTAAACCCCTTTCCCACCGGACAAAAAAAACACCAACACGCACTAACATCTGGCTTTTGTCTGCAGTGGGAAAGGTTACATCAGCTTTCATTCCCGGAACAAATGACTCTGCAGTAGTCACAGGTATTTATCGGCTCCACTTCCGATCGGCAGTGATGGAAACATGACCCCTGGGTGGAAAGGCCTTTTTTTCGCCCCTTTTTAGACTTCTGCGTCTCATTTGAGCCACAAATTCCAGCCGTCACTGTGCATCATCATCTTGGGCATCATTCCGAAGTAGTCGGCACTGAGTTCGAAAGAGCAACTGAATAAGTAACAGATATAAAGAAGAGGTAACCACCGTAACATCGCTGGCCGCTGCTTTCTAGTGTATACTAGCCCTGTTTTCCAGCGAGTTTGTGACGTCGAACGTGACGCGCCAGAAAAAAACAGAAAGGCATACTTGTCTACTGGCAATGGGAAAGGAGTCTATTACCTTTTTAGGGTTTTTTCCAGGGTTTAAAAAACAGGCAAATTTTGGGGCGAACAGGGAATTTCACAATCATGCCCACACCTTTACCTGTCCTGTGTGCTTTTTGTCTCAAAATGCATACAAGTACATTTTGCCAGACAAAATATGTTCTGACTGCATCATAAGATCTGGAAATTAAGCTAGCCACAGGTCTGGAACCAATCCTCTATGCTCCCCTCTGCACTGCTTGTTTTGTCGCCTATCATCTTTTTTAGCTGGTTTTCTTTTGCAGTCCCAGGGAAAAATGAGGGTACTAAAGTTGGGCGACAGAGTCAAAAGCCAAAAAAAGGTAAAAACTTCATCCACGGTCCCAGTTCATTACGCTGGCTTTGCGTACTTTACAAGGCTACTCCAGAGCCGCAGAAGACATCATACGTTCAACTGTTTGAAAGGCTGAGTAATTCCCCCCACCAGGAATAAACTGACCTGATGTGTAAAGTCAGTGGCATTCCACTTTAAAAGACAAAAAAAAATAAAATAAAAACAGACATAAAAAACCTAATAGAAAAATAATCTTATCTTTAAAATGCCCAAGACAGTAATAAAGCCAGTTCTGGTGTCAGTCTTGAAATGTCTCCTCTCTCTCAGTTGCTTGCTCAGCAGAAGCTTTCCCTGGACAGATAAGTTCAAAGACACACACACACACACACACACACACACACACACACACACACACACACACACACACACACACACACACACACACACACACACACACACACACACACACACACACACACACACACACACACACACACACACACACTCTTACTTGAGCTCAGGGTAGACGTTGTCCAAGTACCACTTAAAGGATTTGCACTTGAGCTTCTTGCGGAGTTCCACTCTGCCTCGGATACTGGTAACACACACACACACACACCAACAGACAAAGGCAGACAGTCAGATAAACAGTAGTCAGTAATACTCAGACCAGGAGAAGCAGTCATACAATATCCAAAGACAGAACAAACTTGTCACAGATAATTACAAAGTAACGTACAGCCAGGACAAATAATACAAGCATGTGATGTGGATAGGCAGGTAAAGCCTTATAGCGGTGTTTAAATGTCAGTGTTAACCTGTTTCCGAGAGATAAACACTGACATTTATGCATAGCTTGGCTTTAATGTCTGTTCCTGCTGTGTTTTGCGTTAGTCTTGTATTAATCACATTGTGGGGACTTGCTTCCCATTCAGGGACAAAACACTGGTCTGAAGTAAACCATTTATTTTAGGCTTAAGACTTCTGGTGTAAAGAGTAACACGGCAGGTGGCCGGGTTGGTTCAGTGGGTAGAGGAGGCGCACATAAACATAGAGGTTTATGCCTCGACGCAGAGGTCCAGGATTCGAATCTGACCTGTGACTATTTCCTGCATGTCTTCCTCCTCTTTCTCACCTAGCTGTCCTATCCATCAAAGGTGGAAAAGCCCAAAAGAATTATCTTAAAAAAAGGCTGAAAAGCAAGTTCAGTTAAACTTGAACTACTGGACATCAGCAAAAATTTGATTTTCAGGGGGTGTTAAGTTACTCTTTAATGTCAGGGTCAAATGTCGAAGGATTGAAATATATTTCCCTATTCACTCCTGTTAATATCTCTGGTTGTTTTAGTCTATTGCGGGCACTGTTGCAAGTCGATATACAGAGCAACTTCATGGCCCTATTAGAGTCAAAGGATTTCTGCATAATTGTGATGAAGTACAGCTGCAAAAGCTGCTTGGAGCACTTAACTCTTTTTTTTTAAGAGTTTAAATTTCTGTCATCCTCCGCAAGTTGCAACAACCTGTATAGCTGTGCCTATCCACCCTTGTTGCTGTTAAAAATTGCAATTAATTAAAGTCTCTTTTTCTTCCATTATTGGATAGTTTAGGGTGGCTGTGGCTATGAGCTAGAGCGGGTCGGCCCTCAAACACAACATTGGCTGTTTGATGCCCGGCTCCTCCGGCCACATGTCAAAGTGTCCTTGAGCAAGACAATGAACACCAAGTTGCTCCCCAGACGCTGTATGTGGCTGTCCACTGCTCTGCAGAGATTCAATTTCACTACATTGTACTGTACGATTGTGTGCGACAAATAAAAAAGTTGCTTCTGTTTCTTCTTCTATAGTTTATAGCTGAGACAAACAAGAAACGTGGGGAGAGTCAGAGGGATGACCTGCAACAAAGGTATCCACCCTGAAACAACGCACGAATGGTGTGGATAAATAAACCAAAACACCTGGCAATTTCTTCTGTGGCTTTTTTTTCTGGCTCTGGTACCAGAAGATTACATCCCTCTGAATTGACGTCCGGAACCAGGCTTCTCACCAGTGTGTATATATAAAGTGTGTGTCGATTGTGTGTGTGTTCTTACTCTCCGTAGGATTTCCCCCGTGCTGCAGGCCGAGCAGAGTAGTAAAAGAGACTGAAGTCGTCCATCCACACCTCAGCTGTACGACGTGTGTTCCTGTAACCACACACACACACACACACACACACACACACACACACACACACACACACACACACACACACACACACACACACACACACACACACACACACACAACACACACACACACACTTAAGACCATGGTACCTCACAATCTTATTTCCTGTTATGTATATTTGCTTTATGTCTTCCTTTGGCAGGAACTCATTAATGGTGAAAGCATGGTGAAAGCATTTTGTATCCAGCAGACAAACAGTAAGTGGATAATGTGACTTTTGTGACATGTATTGCATATAACAATGATACTAATTACTTGGCATTTAAAAATCTCTGATGTCTTTAAACACACCAACAATGGCAGTTATGAAAAAAACAGTCTCTGGTAAGTGCCAACAATAATGTAACCTTGACCTAAAGTTAATGCAACTCTATGCGTTCACTTGAATGTATTACGGATCTCCGGAAGGTTTCCAGCTGTGCATTTTATTCTCTCGCAAATTACACATATAATTTGTGGTTAATTTATTAAAACCATTTACTGAACTATAGGCATGTTTCTTTAATACAAAGCAGCCATTGAACAAGCTTCGGATTTTGTTTTGGCTAAATCAAAACATGAGAAACTGACCCACGATTTCATGACGCAGGTGTGAATGTGTGCGGCAGAAGGGTAATGCGTTAATCATGAACAAGGTCTCCACACAGTGTGAATACAAACAGGACAGCTTCATCACAAAAACAGAATCCCAAACTCTGTTCCCTAGATGTTTGGGGATGATATTTAAAGGTTTAAATAAATTATATATGCAAACACTCCCTGAATGTAAGCAAGAGGATGTGATGAGATGCAAGTATGGTCTGTCCCCTCCTCCATCAACACTGTGGATCCAGCTGATATTGTAACCACATTGAAGTAGAGGAGAGACTGCAGGAAGGAGGGAAGGAAACAAGTAAAAACAGGCATCAGCAGTGTTTACCTGCTGCCTTTAAACACACCGCTCTGTTGCAGACAGCAGCCCACCTCCAGATGAACACCTACCATTCACTACCATTACTTCCCAATATATAATATCCAGATTCAGACTGCATATTTATACCTGCTGCAAACCCTGCTTACTGGATTTCTTATTCAGTTCTGTCCAGCTCAGTACGCTTTATTCACCACACATTTTCTCCAGCTCTCGCCTCCGATTTACTCCTTTTTCTCTCATCCTCTTTCTCTCTCTGTAGTAATTAGCTATTAGCGGAGTTTCTCTGAGCTGTGAACTATCTCATTGAAATGACAGAAACCCTCCATTACAGGCATAACACTGGCTGTGACGGTTTAATGAAAGGGGAAGAGAGAGAGAGAGAGGATATGAGTTGGCTGCTGTAGGCGTATAAACATAAATACGTGTCACACAGGCTTACAATTAAAAAGAATCACTCATTGCACACACAAACACATTGGAATACAGCAGCAGGCGTCGGCGAGGGAGGAAACAGAATAATCTTTGTAATCAAATTATTAAGCAGCCCTTTTTATTTAGCATATTCATAACCCAGACTGCCAGCGCCGAGCCTTCAGCTAATTAACCGGCGGAGCAACATGCGCGCAGACAACTGCAGCTTTGTTTGGGAGATCGGCGTTGATCACAAACATCAGGCCATCGTGATACGAATAAAAGTCATCGTCATGTCCACAGAACAGATGTTGCCTCGGTAACAGCCGACGGGGAGCAAAAATTAACGGCTGAACGGCCTGACTGAAAGAGGAAAAGTCTCAGTGCCGTGGTGGATTAGCTGGTTGACACTAAACAATAAGTTTATACGAGCCGTTCGGCGGAGACGCTTTGCTCCAAAGTGCCGTTCAGCAGCAGGAGCGCTCGTTTAGGAAGCTGAACACCTCCAACCTGGCAGAGTAAGTGCCTTGCTCTGCCCATTAAGCCACAAAGGGACCCCAACTTTCAACCCTGGCAATGTTAATGCCTTGCTCACAAGCTGAGGTTTGGGAATTGCTGAACTGTTTAAGGAATAATCCGCCGGATAGATCATCAGTCTGCAGCGTTCAATGGATCCCAGGAGTTACTTTGTGATGTAGTGCTGTAATTTAGTTTTCTGTGAGCTCACTTTCTCTCCGTCTTCTACTTGAGTTTGTCATTCACAATGTTTCCCAGAATGCCTTTTCAATCCATGCCTAGGCCTGATATTGTCATTCTCTGGATATTCACTTACAAAGGGGATAATTAAAAAAACACAAATACATTTTTCTTGTGACCTCGAGATATAGACAAGCACTGTCTCCCAATTGCACTTTGTTCTTATTCCTTACGCTGTGTAACACCTTGATGAATAACACCATGCAGTAATGACAAAAGTGCACTCGGTTTTGTAATCTGAATGTAACCAGCATCCTTATTGTAGCCATGATTAATCTATTTATACGAGATCAATTCACATGCAGTCGGAGCACATTAGTCCTGTTAATGGATTATTGGACTGCCTGTAAACATCTTTCTGTCTGAACTGTTTGAAAGGGGCAGGGAACAGAATACAGCTTATGCTAATAGGATCATATTGTATTCGCAGCTCAAAGGCTCCCAGGCAGCTGTAAATCCACTTTAACAATGATGTGAACAGCTTTCGCGGGGCTGCGACACACAGCTCAGAGTGCAAATGCTGCACGGCTGTTTCCTGTGTATTATTATTAGTCCAAAAGTGAATCTTCAGCAGGAAAGTTAGTGGGATTATAAATTGGGTAGGTTAGTGTGTAACTGTGCACTAAATGATAAAAAAAATAAAAAAATAAATAAAGACAAACGAGTCCGAAAAGCAATTAGGTGATAGTCAATCTGCAGTTCATTGAGGAATGAATTCAGCTAGTAGGTCAGTAATATAATATGGGAATAGGAACCATAAAATAATTAAAACCTAAAAACACTACACACCTTACACATAATGGCCAAATAGAGGGGGGGTCATGTGTGAAAGGGAGCAGGGATCGATATTCGGGGATATCTGTACTGCCTATTTCCCACCGCAACACTCGTAACACCGTGTAACATTGCAATAACAAGAAAACATTACTTGTCTTGCAAAATGTTGCACATTAAATACATTAAAAGAACATTGGCACTGGACAAAAAACAGCTCCTCACACATCACGTTTCTGAAAGTAACCTTCCGCCAAGCATGAAGCATGCTTACAACTAAATAAAATCTTAATGAGAATGCCAGGAAGTGCCTGGATCAGAAAGCAAATGATCATAGTCCTTAAACAATCTTCCAATTTCCCCTTGGGGATCGATCGATCTATCTATCTATCTATCTATCTATCTATCTATCTATCTATCTATCTATCTATCTAACACCACGCACTGCATGATTTTATCCCCCAACTGTAAATGCCAGCGGACTCAGACTGAACATACTTGGTCCAACTTGCTCTGATCAGTTGTGTGTCTTAAAGGTTCTATGACATGGTGCTTTTTGGATGTTTTTATATAGACCTTAGTGGTCCCCTAATGCTGTATCTGAAGTCTCTTTTATATAGACCTTAGTGGTCCCCTAATACTGTATCTGAAGTCTCTTTTATATAGACCTTAGTGGTCCCCTAATACTGTATCTGAAGTCTCTTTTATATAGACCTTAGTGGTCCCCTAATACTGTATCTGAAGTCTCTTTTATATAGACCTTAGTGGTCCCCTAATACTGTATCTGAAGTCTCTTTTATATAGACCTTAGTGGTCCCCTAATACTGTATCTGAAGTCTCTTTTATATAGACCTTCGTGGTCCCCTAATACTGTATCTAATGTCTCTTTTATATAGACCTTAGTGGTCCCCTAATACTGTATCTGATGTCTCTTTTATATAGACATTAGTGGTCCCCTAATACTGTATCTGAAGTCTCTTTTATATAGACCTTCGTGGTCCCCTAATACTGTATCTGAAGTCTCTTTTATATTGACCTTAGTGGTCCCCTAATACTGTATCTGAAGTCTCTTTTATATAGACCTTAGTGGTCCCCTAATACTGTATCTGAAGTCTCTTTTATATAGACCTTCGTGGTCCCCTAATACTGTATCTGAAGTTTCTTTTATATAGACCTTAGTGGTCCCCTAATACTGTATCTGAAGTCTCTTTTATATAGACCTTAGTGGTCCCCTAATACTGTATCTGAAGTCTCTTTTATATAGACCTTAGTGGTCCCCTAATACTGTATCTGAAGTCTCTTTCCTGAAATTCAGCCTTGGTGCAGAATTACAGCCACTAGAGCCAGTCCCACAATGAGCTTTCCTTAGGATGTGCCATTTCTGTGTCTGTAGCTTTAAATGCTTTTGAGGAGGAGAGAGGGGGGGCAAGGTGGAGGGTGGGGGTGTGGCCTTGACCAACTGCCATTCACTTGTTTTCAAGCCATGATGTCTCTCTCTCTCTCATGGGTGGGCCAAATTCTCTGGGCGGGCAAAGCAGAGAAAGGGGAGGTAACCTTTCCCCTTATGACCTCATAAGGGGAAGATTCCAGATCGGCCCATCTGAGCTTTCATTTTCTCAAAGGCAGAGCAGGATACCCAGGGCTCGGTTTACACCCATCGCCATTTCTAGCCACTGGGGTACCATAGGCAGGCTGGGGGAACTCATATTAATGTTAAAAAACCTCATAAAGTGACATTTTCATGCCATGGGACCTTTAAACTGGGTTGGAATTCCCAATCCCCTACTTCCAAGCTGCACGGATCAGAGGAAATAATTCAGCCCCAACATGTTTGTCTCTAACAAAGTTAGAGTGTTGCTGGAGTTTTGACCTTTTCTGTGTGAATTGACAGAAATCAAGCAGCCCTCTGGCATCTCAAACAGATATCTGATTCAGTCTGCATACATGAAAAATCCCCCTAAAATGGAAGTTCTGACATTAAAATGAGTCAAAAAATCATTCTGAGACTTACTTGATGTAGGTGTTGGCGTTCCCGTCGGGGAAGACGTACGGGTGTTTCTTCCTGAAGACGTGACCCACTCTGCTGCAGGGCAGGATCTCCAGACTGCCGCCACACTGCCACACCCGGAACGAGATCTCTGCAACCAAGTAAACACCCAACGTTCAACTTGCAGATTGTCTGTATGTTTTTGATTTATTTGACCTTTTCACCAAGCCTCATTCAGGTGAATATAAAAAGGTGTTACGATTCTTTCCTCAGTCCAAAAAAATGATAAACGTTTCAACAATACCCATCCCTGACACCAAGTCAAGGACAGATGTAACCCTTGTGTGTTTTTGTGTAACTCATCTGTCGGCATGTCTGTTTTGCCTCCTCTTTACTACGAAGCACTTGGTGACGTTCTGCTACTGCTGTTTAAATGAACTAACTTCAGATGTGTCACGGTAGCTGGGTAACTGTGTGGAACCAGGCTTGTTGTTCATTAGAAGCTTTTTTTGTTCTGTGTCTCGTCGTTAGTTTTCTATCCTTCGCATCACAGCTAAGTGGGCCAAACCTCTCTGAATATTTGATGACCCGCTGACGGACTCTGATGTGTTTGTCTGATTCTGTGTGTGTGTGGGAACGCATACGCTTGTCTACGTGCGTTCATCTGCTTACACTGTGCTCATTCTCTGTGCATCGTGTGTGTGTTGTAGTTTAATGTAGGCTAATAGACAACGCAGCTGTCTGTCTGTGACTCAGAGGATAGAGAGAGAGAAGTAACAGAGTTTCCCCAACGAACGAGATGCCGAGAACTTTGAGGGAGAGAGAGAATAGGAAAGAGGGAGACATAGAGGGAGAACAGGAGAAAGAGAATAGGAGAGAGGGAGTGAAAATGAGAGCATGGACTGGATTTGATGAGGAAGCGGAGAGATGGAAGTAAAGCTGATACTCCAGAGAGTACAAAGGAGAACAAGAGAAGTCAGCAATATACTGAGATACTGACACAAAGCCTGTGAGACTGACAGAAACATGACAGAGAGCAAATGTGTGTGTGTGTGTGTGTGTGTGTGTGTGTGTATGTGGGTGTGAGAGGCTAACAGTCTTTCATTGATCCGAGAAAAGCAGCAGTACAGCAATCAGCAAACTGACCAACAATCTATTACTAAACACGTACACACACACACACACACACACACACACACACACACACACACACACACACACACACACACACACACACACACACACACACACACACACACACACACACACACACACACACACACACACCGTTCAGATGACTGCAGGCAGCAGCAGGAGAGCCAGATGTTGCTGCTGGATGGATGTCAGACTGTAAAGACGTTTTTCTGCTGAATGAAAAGTTCACCTTCATTCAGCTGATATTAAAGGACTGATGTGAATAGCTGATTTTAAAGGACCTTTGTATTCCTATCAGTTAACTCCCCAGCGTAATAAGTCCTTCCTCTTTGTTATCTACTCAGCTGTTCATGAGCCATTCCTGCACTTGCTTATGATAGCAATCTAAAACCCAACCCTGTCTCATACCAAATATGATTACAGTTTGATTTGTACGATGTGTTTTGGAGGAACCGTAAACTGCTGCCTGGATTATGTTCACCAGCGACTGCTGTCCATATCCTGTGTCCTTTGCCATCTTAGGCTCAAGCTTAAAGTGCTCATATTATGCTTTTTCCCTTTCCTTTATTGTGTTATATCAATTTTTGTGCACATTATAGGTTTAAAAAAAAAAGTCCACCCCAAAGGGACTTACCATCTCCAACAGAAAACACTGTTCACAAACAGCTCCAAACAGCTCTATTGTAGTCCAGCCTTTACTTCAGAGACAAATGTGCGTCACTTTGTAACACACGTTATAATGCTCGCCTAGCTGCTAGCGTGGCACGCCCTCATACTCTGCTTCTGACTGGCTAGTAGCCCTTACCTAGGTACTGTCAGGGCACACCCTCATACTCTGCTTCTGACTGGCTAGTAGCCCTTACCTAGGTACTTTCAGGGCACGCCCTCATACTCTGCTTCTGACTGGCTAGTAGCCCTTACCTAGGTACTGTCAGGGCACGCCCTCATACTCTGCTTCTGACTGGCTAGTAGCCCTTACCTAGGTACTGTCAGGGCACGCCCTCATACTCTGCTTCTGACTGGCTAGTAGTCCTTACCTAGGTACTGTCAGGGCACGCCCTCATACTCTGTTTCTGACTGGCTAGTAGTCCTTACCTAGGTACTGTCAGGGCACGCCCTCATACTCTGCTTCTGACTGGCTAGTAGTCCTTACCTAGCTACTGTCAGGGCACGCCCTCATACTCTGCTTCTGACTGGCTAGTAGTCCTGCAGCAATGTGCAGTACAATAAAAAAGGTTTTTTTATTTTTTTTATTAAACCATGTAAACCTATTCGGATAGAACCTCTAAATACAATTATGACCCTGGAAATGGGCATAATATGAGCACTTTAAACTAAGGTTAAAACACTCAGTTAAGATTTGTGTTTTGGGGAAATATTAAAGAGTCAATCACCTGAATCTCCTGCTTCAAGTGAGTGTTTAATTTGTCTCTGTGTTTAAGACTATGTCCCTGGTCCTAACCAAGAGCACTGAGGCGCCTAAACACAACTACAAAAACATGAATCTTGCACAGAAACCCTGGAGGACCATTTTAAAATCAATAAAATAATTTTGAAATCAATATTTTATGTCCAATTATTGATCTCTTTAGTAAGAAGCCGAATAATAAGCAAGATAATGTAGAGCGAGCGAGTCATTATTGCGAATTAAACCCCTGCAGGGTGATGCAAGACCCTGACGCGCTCTACGTTATCATTACTTAATATCTCTGAGTAAACTAGACCTTTGTGGGCAATGCTCCAAATTAATGAGCAGGCCTGCTTTATTAACGTATTTTTATGGGATTTCTGCATTAATGTGATGAAGAACCTTGATGTGTTAGGTACCGAAGTCATGGGATTAACCAAATACACATAAACCTGCCAGTTATTTTACCCGTTGACAATCTAATTGATTTCAAATATATACTGGTCCTATGACACAGAATGACATATACCATGAAAGAGGATCATTTTGCACTGTAAAACAGTCATAATTATTTATTTATTTGGTGCGGACGTTTCATTTTGTAGATGTTTAACAGATTCCACCAAAATGTTGAAGCTGAATCTATTGCAAACAAGTAACGGACAGGGTACCTGGTTTCTTCTCAGATCAGAGTTTTTGGTCCAACGTCTCAGTCATAAAGACTATTTAACGGTTTTAAACTAGAATAAATCATTAAAACGTTTTTTTTTTTGGGATTCACTCTGTGGTGACATGTGGACATGTGGTTAGATTTGTTTTCAGTATAACAACTGGCAGGATGATGATGAAAACGTACTATTCCGACTATCAGAGCTGCAGAAGCCAAAAAGAGATCAATTGACGCTTTCCATGTAATATTTAAACCTTTGGAAAACTGTTTGCATCACTATGACATTGCATTAGAAATGAATGCAATTCTGATGTAATCATCCCACATCTGCAAAGTGACACTTTGTCCTTTTATCTTGAGAAAACTGACAGGAGAGAAGAGAGAAAAGAAGAGGGATTGATTTTATTTTTAAAATAAAACTTGCATTGAAACAACTGTTGACATGCTTTGAATCAAATTTCCTATAAAGAGAAGACTAAAACTTGATTCCAGTTAGTACGTCTCAACCAATAAATGTCCACGTTTGCCTCTGTAATGATTTGTCAGTGTGGTCAGCAATAAAAGACTCACCAAAGTTCTCCCCGCCCCAGATGTCCATGGCAGTGTCGTATTTGCCGAGATGATTGAACCAGGACCGGTCAATCACAAAGAGGCCGCCCGCGATGATGGGAGTCCTGTCACAGAGAAACATAAACAACAATGAGAGAGAGATCACTGTATGTCTAGTTATTGGTTTGTAGTCTCAGTAGTGTCATTTTTATCGAAAAGTCAATCATTTCTCGCTGACATCTGTGCTTGAATCTGTCCAGAATTGAATCAAATCCAAAGTAAAGTGACTCTTTCACCTCTTTTGTTACTCTGTGTTTTCCAGAAAAGACAAGAGCTTGTTGGTTTGCTGCCTGCCACCCACCCACACGCACACACGCACACACGCGCACACGCGCACACATACACGCACACAGTCTGAATCATCATCTGGACAACGTGATGAGTGAATAGCCTGGGGACAGCACATTGTGTCATCAAATACCCTCTGTTTATTAACAATTATCCTGCCATCACCGCCTGCAAATAGGACTTGTGTGTGTGTGTGCGTGTGTGTGTGTGTGCGTGTGTGTGTGTGTGTGTGTTGTGTAAGGACATGAAAACCCTTTTCAAGCTCAATTTGTCCTTGTATGTTTAAAGGTGTGTGTGTGTGTGTGTATATGTGTGTGTTTCTATTTGTATGTGACTGAGGAAATTAAAAAGCATACTATAACTTGGCAAATACATGAAATGAGACGAGGCTGGTGCACATTTGTGTGTGTGAGTGATCTGGTACTTCTGTCTTTGTGAGGAGGACCGACCCACGAAGGCTGTTCTACCCGAACGAGTTTCAAGGCTCATCAGACACAAAAACACTGCACGGCGATTATGAAACCATGAGACAGGATTTTACAACTCTTTGTATAAATATATTCATGGAAATATTCATTTTATCCTGACTCATGGCTATCGCCAGGGAAATAGTACAAATATGCTGTTAAGTTATCTGCACTTGTACATATCGTCGTTGTCGGGCAGAAACCTCATACCTCCATATCTGGTCATTTTAATTTTTTTGCTGTTGGTTCCTCCCTTTACATCTGTCCGTGGGTTTTACAAATATAGTGACAAGGGGATTTTGTCTGACTTAATTTGTTTGAGGTAAATAGCTCAATAAAATGTTTTCAAATCAGCCATTTTTAGATACAAGGTTTTTACCCATCAGCGACGATTTTTGACTTGCCAAAGCGGGTGTATTGTCAGATGACATCTCATTGCATTGTTGCAGCAAAGGTGGAGCCACACACACAGGCACCTCTAGTGTGCCAATGCAGTGGGTTTTATTAAAATAATAAGGGGGCTGCTTTTTTTTATTTTTTATTTTTTTTAATGAAAAAAAAAAATCATAATCGGGATTATTTTGGTCAATATTGAAATCACGATTATTTAACATGATTGCTCATTGACTTTTGGAAAGATGTTGCATTTATTGAACTTAAAACAAACAGTGAAACAGTTAAACAAATCAACAGTGAAAACACCTTAAACTGTGAAATTTTCCCTTTTTTTCATTCAGAACAAAAGACAAAATAAGAATTTACTTGCAAAATAATTGCTTTTCTCGATTACATTGTTTTTGTGATCGTTAGGAGCCAAAATCAAATTCGCGATTTAATTAGATTAATCGCACAGCCCTAATTTGAGTATTTCACTTTTATGCAACTTAAAACTTCTACTACAGTTATTTGACTTTGTTAGAGCACGTACGCTACCGTTAATGGTTAAGGGTTCAGGCAGAGGCTAGGAATGCATCCTGTCAATGACGGTCCCCACAAGTATAGTTTAAAAAATGTTCCCAGACGGACCGCGGTGACTCAAGCGTAACCCCCCCCCCCCCCTCCTCACACAAAAAAAAAAAAAAAAAAAAAAAAAACAAAAAAAAAAACACACACAAAAAAAAAAAACACACACACACACACACACACACACACACACACACACACACACACACACACACACACACACCCGTCCATCTGTAAGTGTTTAACACTCTGCCTCCACTAAAAACAAGCACGAAGTCAGACATCAGTCATAAGTTGGCACAGCAATAAATCTGGCTTCCTGCCACCAACCTGAATTATGAAGAAGGAACAGTGCCAAAGTTTATTATGTATAACTTCTTCCTCGCCCAGAAGGGGGCGCTGCAGCAATAACAGGTCAAGAAGTTTGTTTGTTACTGATTATTGCACTAAGGATCTGTGTCCTCTGTCATGTTAGCAGCGGTCAGTCGGCACTGCCCTGCGATCAACCACCACAGCCACAGAAAATGTGTGTATGTACAGTATGTATGTATTTATTTTCTTTCCGGGTTTATTTGTGTCTATATGCATTATTGTACTAGTCGATGACTGTGGGTTCTTCCTGCCACATTCATATAAAGTATGTGCTTTTTATACATCACAATATTCTGACAATGTATTGTAACTGATGTATATGGATCATATACTTCTTCTTCTTGATTGGAAACATGTTTGATGCAATGTAAACATATCTTTTGTCATGAGATAAGTGATGGTGGGGTTAAAAATGTGACCCACAACTGTTCAGAAACAGTAGCCAGAAAAACCTTTATTTGGCGGCATCATGACGATGTGTGGGCCCCTTTTTATTTCAACAGACATTACGGCTGGGTATCAGTACTCGACACTTGACTGAAATAACCCAGTATATGGTAGTATTTAAACTTTCCCAGTCAAATGATATCTGCATTTGATCCTTTTTGTACCCAAATCTAGATAAAAATGACTATTTGTGGGGTTTTGCTCGCAGCCAATCACTGCAAGTGATTAAAGGTGCAGTAGGTAAGCCTTATAAAACTAACTTTCTGTCATATTTGCTGAAACTGACCCTATTTTTCAGTAGAACTACATGAAGCAGGTCATTTAAAAAAAAATCCTCTGGCACCACCTACAGCCTGTCGTGTGATTTGCAAAAATCCACCGCTCCCTGTTCAGATGGACCAATCAGGGCCAGGGGGGAGGGGGTGTCTAACTGCATGTCAATCACTGCTCATGCACACGCATTCATTCTCCCTTGTCGGGGGAGGGGCTTAGGAGACCATTTTGGGCTTTAGCGGAAAGGGGGGAGGGACTGAGAAGTTGTCGATGTTCAAATTTTTTTGGCTAAGTCCTGGATCTTCGCAATCCTACCTACGGCACCTTTAAATGCAGCGTGTGATTGGCCCACTACCGCAGCAGCAAGCGCATTTGGCCTGGTATATTTACAATGATTTGACTTGCTGTCTGTTGCAATGTGCTACATTCCCGGACCGTCAATGCCGATAAAGTCTCATCATACATTACATGCATTGACATCAACAGAAAAAAACACACACAGTTGATTAACTTCAATCGATGGATGACTTAAAAGATATTAGAATACAACAAAAATGATATAGGGCCCCTTAAAGATAAAAGCTTGGGTGCATAAATAAAAAAATAAAATAAAAAATCTTTCACATCTTTGGGGGCACTGTAAGAAGCCAAAAGGTAGAAACACGAACATCGCTCAAAGATGAAGATGACATTGGGTTCAGAAGCTTCTGCAGAGTGAAAACAACTTAAGAAAAGGGATTCAAAGTTTGAAGATTTTTTTTACACAAGTATTGTACTTCTTCATAATAAAATCTGAAGATAGATGTTTAATTAATTACCCTTATCTGTGCATTACTTGGTGATAGTCCAGCTTGCACCAAACACTATTGTACAGCTACATTTAAAACACTTCTTAAAGCCACTCATTTTAAATACTTCATACTTTATATGGAAAAACATATTTTGGATATACACGCAGAGAAATAGTTGATTGAACGTTCAAAGTATTAAAGTATAAGGAGAGAATATAGGGACATTATTTTAATGAATATCATTCATACAGAAATAATATTTAGTGTATATGTTGAAAAACTGTAATCTAAGTAGTCTAAGCTAAATATTTTTTCTTCCCTATGGAGACTGTTGAAAACAGCTTGTCTGTACAGTAAAGATCAAGTGCACACAGACACACACACACACACACACACACACACACACACACGCAGAAGCACTCAGACCACATATAGCAGCAATTAAAACTCCACTCGAGCTTGAAAACGGGAAGTGAAGATAAGGGTTATACACCCACGTCAAACTTTTTCCGGCAACGTTTTAATGCATTTATCTACTGAACATTCTGAACATGAGGATAACTTCCTCACTTTTTCGGCATATGGCTGGAGAAGGTGGAACTTTACAAGTTAGAAACCAGCTTGAGCCTTCAGGTTCAAGCCACAGAAGCTGATCCTTTCGTGTCAGCTTTTCTTTTCTTTTTTTTTAAGTTCACAAAAGCGTGCACATCCAGACCATAAAACTAGGTACAGGACAGAAAAACGTGTACCAGACTGAGAAATAGAGTCGGCACACTAGATAATGCTCCGATGAAATATTTATTCAATTACTGAAAAGGATAGGGTTTCCATTTCCCCATTTTTTATTAAATTATTTTTTTTTTATTTTTTTTATAAACCACCACACAAACAAAAAAGTAGAAACAAAACAACTTATAGGATGCCACATGAACCAAAAGAAAAAGCTTTTACAATTGTATCTTCTCAAAATAATCAATAAACGGTTGCCATATTGCCTGGAATTTGTGTACGGTCCCTCTGAGTGAAAATGTAATCTTTTGCAAAAATATTTTTAATAAATCCAAAATATACATACATACATTTGTGTGTATACTTGAATTGGCATTATACCGTATGTTTGTGTGTGTAAGTGTCTTACTTTATTGGCTGGGTCGGGTCAGTCCGACGCGCTCTCTGTTCAGGTGAAAGCTGCTCCCACTTAAAATGGAGACTCCAATCAAATCCTGAGAAAAAAATAATGTGCATATACATTAAAATGTAGAGACAATACTGTACTGAACCAAGGCTTTAGTAAATTAGGCTAAATGCTGTATAAGGAGGGAAGCAGTAGTGAAATACCATGGCAGACTGGAATTACGGTAGACTTGCAGATGTACAGGTTGATTTTGAAATCTTGTTAGAATAATCAAAAAGCATTGACAACGAGGTATATTTTCAATTGCTGATATTGTGGAAAATTCTCAATTGTTTTATCAAAACATACACACTGAAAAAAGTCAGACTTTATGTATTCAGACCAATCAATTAAAGGGATAGTTTGGATCTTTTGAAGTGGGGTTGTACTAAAGTAGATGACATTGGGCATGCACCCCAGTTTGGATGCTTTTTAGACACCTAAAAACATCTATTTCAGGGTACGCTATTTCAAATATTTTAACTGCTTTACCTTGCTGTCAGACAGCCCTTTACGATGGGGAACTGAAGCCATTATATCTCTCTATTCAAAGCCACCAGACTACTTTGACAAAAATATAAATTTTATTTCGCAGAACACGGGAGTTGCCGGTGTACTGCTGCCTCGATCGGTTTGTTTGCTAGTTTTATTAGTTCCTAACCTTTTTAAAACACTAAAGTCACACAATAACCACTGTATATTTATTATGGCCCGAGCGCCGACAGCGGCGAAGGCCCTATTGAAACTGAAGAAATTATTGTTTCTTTCCATTATTATTAGGGCCCGAGCGCCGACAGCGGCGAAGGCCCTATTGAAACTGAAGGAATTATTCTTTCTTTCTATTATTATTCTTTTTCCCGTCAAATGAATTGGCTTTTTGAGGGCCTTAACATATTAAAAACTCACCAAATTTGGCGGTCGCATCAAGTCTGGTGAAAATTTACGTATTTTAAGGGTTTCGGGAATAGGCGCACAAAAATGGCTCGCTAGCGCCCCCTAGAAAGTTAAGAAAATTGAGCCCCTGCAGTGCGTTTAACGTAGACTCACGAAACTTGGTACACATATGTATCATGTCAAGATGTACAAAAAACGTCATTAGAGCCATACCCTAAACCCAACAGGAAGTCCGCCATTTTGATTTCAAAGTTCGAAATTAGTGCGATTTTGGCCATTTCCACATGTCGTACTTTAACGAACTCCTCCTAGAGATTTCATCCGATCAACTTCAAACTCGGTCTGTACCATCTTAAGATGTTAAAGATGAAAAGTTGTTAAAAGAAAAACTTTTCGCATTAGGACGTGGCGGCGTGGGCGGCGCATTTTGTGCGTTCGCTTCGCCCGAAACAGGAAGTGGTGTAACTCGAAGTGTACTGTGTTGTCCGATTACCTCAAAACTTTTCAGGATTCATAAGAGTCCAACCCTGAGGACAAATAAAGGCCGATATTTACTTAAAGTCATAGCGCCCCCTGGTGGCAACAGGAAGTAGGCCTAAAAGTCAAGGTGCTATACTTTAACGAACTCCTCCTAGAGATTTCATCCGATGGACTTCAAACTTGGTCTGTACCATCCCAACACCTTAACGATGAAAAGTTATTAAAAGAAAAACTTTTCGTCAGACGGTGTGGGCGTGCGCCGCCATTTTGAGTGTTTAGCGATGACCAAAGAAGTTGTTGTAACTTGAGTGTACGCGTGTCGTATCTGCCCGAAATTTGTACCATGGATGTAGAAGGGTCCAGGCCTGAGGACACCTACAGGCCAAAATTGACTTTTGGTCATAGCGCCCCCTGGCCACAGGAAATCTGCCTTATATGACAAACATCATCCGGACCACATGAAACTTATAATATGTGGTCTACATGTGATACTGAGCCCGCCCCTATAATATGACCACGCCCACTTACTCAGGCCACGCCCCCTTTCATAACATTTGAACCGTTTAAGGTAGAGTCTTGTGTGAGGTGTCATTGAACTCAGCAGAGACTTCATTTTTAATTGGGAATGGTTTGACCTGCCCCCTATGCTTAAGCCCCGCCCCCTTTACAATTTGAACCGTTTAAGGTATACCCTTGTGTGAGGTATCAATGAACTCAGCAGAGACTTCCTTCTTCATTGGTGATGGTTTGGCCTGTCCCCTATGTTTAAGCCACGCCCCCTTTCTTAAAATTTGAACCGTTTAAGATAGACCCTTGTGTGAGGTATCATTGAACTCAGCAGAGACTTCCTTTTTTATTGGTGATGGTTGGACCCGCCCCCTATGCTTTAGCCACGCCCCCTTTCACAGCTAATGAACCGTACGACGTAGAGTCTTGTGTGAGCTATCGTTGAACTTGGCGGGGAGTTCCCTTTTCAGTGGTGACGGTTTGCGGTGTCTGAGTGCCGCGCAAATGCACGGTCGCAAGGAGCGGCGTCCGCCGGTAACCCCGACGCGCGCAGAGGCGCGAGGGCCCGTCCATCGCTGCTCGCAGCTTTAATTGGTTTTATTTTTGCCTTTTGAATTGTCATTTACTGTGTGTGTGTGTGTGTGTGTGTGCGCGCGCGCATGTGTGCACCTACAAGCAAGAAAATGTGTGTGCATGTGTGTGTTGAATTGTGTAGGTGTGTGTGATTGCTGATAAGGCAGTCCAGCAGGCCAAGGAGTTGCTGCCACAGCACTCCCATCCCTCCACCTGTGAGTGTATGTGTGTGTGTGTGTGTGTGTGCGCTTCAACATGTGTGTGTGTGTGTGTGTGTGTGTGTGTGTGCGTGTGTGCCTGGATCAATGAGAATTGATCTTATAACCATCTTTTTTATGTTATGAGCGACATCTTCATCTATAATTTAAATGTCCTTTGTGGGCCCAACAATCACCATCGATTTGGACCTCTCCTTTGTGTGTGTGTGTGTGTGTGTGTGTGTGTGTGTGTGAAGGACTGAGAGCAATGGACAGGGCTATTATCAGCATTGATTGGCGGACCGCTGTTACCGAGAGAAGAAGATTGGAATAAGACAGGCTAATGGAAAGCGAGAGGGACTATGAAGCTCTCAGGAGAAATGGGCTTCAGAAAAAGTGAGGGATGGCAGACAAGCGGAGAACACAGGTGTGTATTGTTCCGATGCATTATCAGGCCATTTGGTTTCAGCTCATCTGTAAATGCAGA
This sequence comes from Perca fluviatilis, assembly GCF_010015445.1. NCBI lineage: Eukaryota > Metazoa > Chordata > Actinopteri > Perciformes > Percidae > Perca > Perca fluviatilis. Next base: position 30,283,250 of record NC_053129.1, on the reverse strand, counting down.
ATCTTGTCGAATAAAAAAATTCCCTACCTCAAAGAGTCTGTTCTGGTTCTGCATCATCAATCTGGGATGTTGGGTGCATTAGAGGACAGTTACTGATTCAACCACAAAACCTCCACTTTCACCGCTATTAGTGATTATTTGGTTTCAAGCTTTCAAGACTGCATTTCAGCAACGCACAAATAATTATCCTTGAACTAGCCTTTTCAAACAGAAGACAATCTGGCATATAAGTCTTATGTAGGACACCAATGCCCCCAATGATGGAGGAGATATCCAACATTTAAATACGCTTCCGGATTTTGTTATAGCTCTGTCTAAAGTTGCAAAGTGAGAGAAGCTACTTCTGGCACCAGGGGTTTTAGAGGTACGACTCCCATTTATTGTTTGCACAGGCAGTGACAAGTAACTGACAGTTGGAGCCCTTTAAGGTTCAGCTTGACATGACATGTTTTTCTCTGTTTGTATTGTTGGCCGTTTAATACATTTGTTAAGTACATTTTCCCATCTTTGTCAGGGAGAGACTTGAGAGTATGGGATGGACTTATTTTCATTGTTATTCCTGGTGTTTTTAGGCAAATGGATGGCAGACATTAGGAAATATTTAACAAAGAAATAAAAGTCAGTTTATTATGTGTTGTAGTGAATAGCATATAAATAAGTCACCTTTAGTGTATTTTGAAATGAAACATTCAATCACCAAAGTTAAAATGCGTTGAGTGCATTGCTAACGAAAGCTAAAGATTACGCTTTGAAACACAATACCATCAGCATTTAAATGAGTTCACAAAGGTTGGGGTTCTACGACAGTTTTGGACGAATTGTGCATGTTTTGTTGCCAACTGTTCAGATTTCATTTCCATTTTCCCACAGCGATGGCAGATGAGGCTCATGTGTTTTGTCGTACTTTTAGCCATTAGCCATACCAAACTGATGCAAAAACATATCTCTTCTCGGAAAGTTGAAATAGTTCAAACTAACTTTACAGAGGGGGAAAAGCAGCGGCTCCCCACACTGAACACCTCTATACTTCCCTCCCAGCTCTGTGGTGTTAATTTCTGAATGCCAACACAGTTTAAAATTGAGTTTCAAAACCTCAGCAGTGACCTTGGTGGAAATTTAGGGATGCTAAGGGTACTATTACAAAATGAATCAATATACATCACGTTACATACATACAATCAGGCTATGTTTATATATATTTCTGAATCCAGCGTTAGGGAAGGGACTACTCAGGGGGCCAGATGTATGTACATTTGCGAATGTAGCGTTATCAACGCCATGGCCAACCCGCAGAAAGCGCACGTCGTATTTACCAAACCTGCCGTTCATCGGGTAATCAGCGCCTTTCTCCGCCCACTATACCGTAAATTGGGCTGTAGCAAAGCGTTAAGTACTGGTGCTATGATACGGCTGAGTGCAGACTGCGATATTCCCACTGCTGATGCTATGACTGTTTGAAATGATCCTGATGCCAATATTTGTAATGTAGCGAGGAGTTTAACAACTGCTGGAATGGAATGTGAATGTGAGTCGGAGATTCAATGTCATCTTTGATTTCTTCCAGTAACTGTAGTATCGCATGGCTGCTTGATCTGTAACGCTTAATGATTTCGTCCTCACTCAACTGAATAAGTGTGATCCTTGTGGCAAAAATCTTTTCAGCTCGTCTCCTTGGCCTACGTCTTCCGTCTTACCCGGATTAATGCTGACATTTCCAGGAGGGATGCTTTCATGGGCGTTTTTGTACATACAGCGGAATACATAATTAGGCGCACTTTACGCTTCCCCTCTCATCTCTTTATGGGAAACTCCCACATTCTCCTTGACCCTCCCATGAATGCATATGCATGACACAGAAAAGCGCAATTTGCCATTTTCAGTTCCTGCGACAGGCAGTCTGCGCTTTTACCTCAGTGCAGCCTGTTTGTACATACCTCGCCATGCTTTTACGCGCACGCTGCGAAACAAATACACCTGAAGTGGGCGCAAAAGCGTTAGTACATCTGGCCCAGGGTCTCTTGGAGATCCAACTTTGGCGACAAAGCAGATATCTCAAAGTGTATTCGAGGTTACGTCAGAGAAAATGAACTCGTCATGAACTCATCACGAAGGGCTCCTTCATAAATCAAAACCCTCAGGTGTTTCTCTCCGTCATCAAAAGACACCCTGAAGGTGCCTCAAAGCCATTTTTATTTCTCAAAGTGTAGTGAGTGTGAGAGTGTTTCCATACCTCCCCGGAGATCAGCGGAGGCCGCCACATAGGAAAAAGTGTCCATGTTGATGATGTCGATGACCGGGCTGACCACACACGTTGGGTCCTGGACACAAAAAACACACACGCATTCATGGGTCAGAGCTCTAAAGCAAACACAAATATATTGAAAGAGTATTAGAAAAATAAATCACAAGGGAAAAAAAGAGATCATAAATCTTGAAAAAGAAAAATACCGCAGAAAGAAAAAGAAGAGAAAACGACCGAGAGATGAATGTGTTCCTGTGTGCACACCGTCACATTTTTCATGGCAATGAATATATTTTTCAGTCCAAAGTGTGTGCGTGTGTGAAACAGACTGTGTATTCCAAGGTCCTTTTAATATTGCACCACATTAAAAGAAATTCCATTAATTCAGCACCAATCATGCACACAGCACATTTAGCGAGGCGAGGGTGACCTCTACCTGTTCTACTTCAATAGAGTTCCATTTTATTCACTTTGCTGGCATTAATGTCGAGATTGTTGAGCAATATGAAAACAAGAAATGCTGAGAACTCCGTGAACTCTAAATGAAAGGAGAATTCATCAAGAGGGAGCAGAGAAAAAAAAAGAATATCGCTGTGAGTCAGTGAACGTAAGCACATAAGGACATTGACAAATTGGCTTTTCGTTTTATTTGTGTTAGATATGTGAAGGGTGGAAGGGAGATGAGATCAGAGCTGATATTGAAGTCCTGACACCTCATTGGTCTGTTGGGAAATAACTGCAGATGTTCTGGTACAAACTTTGAGCTGAGACTACCGATAAGGGGGAATGATCCGCAGTGGAAAACACAGCAGAGAAAAGGACTTGGTACTAAAAGAGAGTTGAGCCGAACCATGCAGAGGAAATGAGGCAATGGTGTACTGTGACTTCTAGAAAGTTCTGTCTTTTATGACTTAAGCCGCCTACACATGATCTGCGGTAAAACCGCTCTGCACTGGCTGTTCCACTGTTTTTTACTATGGGGAGCGCGATGCCGCCCAACTAGGCGGAGAGCTACCGTTGGCGTCACGCACGGCTCGGAATTGCTGCGCTCAAAGTTCAAATTATTTCAACTCTGACCTCGTTGCCGCTGACCGTTCAATGCGCAACCACTTATTCCAGAAGCAGTGATGACGCATACCTGCGCTTTAACCTGCAACCCTACCTCACCGTTTGACTGCGGATCATGTGTAGGCGGCTTAACAGATCACACAGAATGTATACAAGTGAAAAAATGTCAAACCTATCACTGCTACAAAACATGTATTTGTTGTTGCCCATATCACTTCTTTTTTTGTGTTTAACCATCCATATGGTCATACGACTCTTATGGATTTAGCAAAGTTACTGTCTCCTTAACCCTTAAACAGAGTCCTAAAGCCTTGTAAAAGTAAGAACAGGCACTTGACTTCCCTCATATTTTTACCTTTATGGCACCATTCGGTCTCTACAAGGATAAAAGTACAACACACACACACACACACACACACACACACACACACACACACACACACACACACACACATGCACACACACACGCCAGACTTGAGGTCCCTGTTAAATCATAGAGTGTCCCGCTATTAGTTTGGTCAAACGGATGGATGCGCCTTCAGCCAGTGATATTACAGAGCAGGTGGAGCGGTTCTGGACCATTAGCTGCAGGGTCAGTGCAAGGGGACGCGGGCTGCATCCCTCTCCGGCTCCAGCCACATTACAAAGCACTGCGACTGTTTTAATAGCTGTTACGGTAATGACACTGTGCAGCACTCAGGGTGAAGCATTCACAACATTACTGTTGTAATTGGATGAGTGTTATTTTCAAATCGCTTGGGAGCAGTTTCTTAATTTCAGCCACTTCTTCTTTTTTTCCACCTGATTTGAAATGAGAACATTCGATGACCGAGCCGAGAGGAAAACTGACCCCCGAAACATCCTGCATTATCACCATCCTTCATGCAAGCCTCCTGCATTTGAGCGGGATTACATAGTTCTTTACTAAACGTTATGCAGTATGACCACAATAGAAAATTGTACAATAAGGATTGAGGAGGCATAAACCTTTAACGTCCATGTCCAAAAAGCTCCACAATAACTTCTATGTCAGTACAAGTTTCTTCAGGCTGCATTTTAATTTTAATTTTAGATGGCTCTTATTTACTTGTCTTTAAGGTCCAACTTTTGATCATTCTGGGATTTTATGTGATTCTTTTTGTTTATTTTATTAATGCATTTACAATTATATAAAAAAGACCAGTTTTGTTGTTAGTCTTTAACTCATTGTTGCTGGCGATGACACTCAACAAAAATATATTTAATTTCAGTGAGGCTTTCAATAATGCTGGTTAAATTAAAAGATGTGAAGCATTAAAAAATGAAACTCAAACGAAAACACTTTACTTGAAGGTATCGACATAATCGTGACATGACACTGTCATGAACGTGTCATAAACGGTATAAACATTATTTAAACATTAACATCATTTGGTTTTTGTCATGACAAGTTGACATTGTTTGGGTTGTCTTGATTATGACAACTTGACATTAATCAAAGTGACATTACCAGAAGTTGTCTTGGTCATGACAAGTTGACATTAAATGTGTTTGGGATGTCTTTGTAATGACAATGTGACATTAACCAGGATGACATCACCAGAAGATGTATTTGTCATGACAACTTGACATTAAATTTCTTTGGAGTGTCCTTATTTAGACAACTTGACATTAAACAGGATGACATTATGTCAAGTTGTCATGACAAAGACATCCCCTGGTAATGTCACTTTGATTAATGTCAAGTTGTCATAATCAAGACAACCCAAACTTGTCATTGACAAAAACCGAATGACACTTAATGACATATAATAATGTCATAAACGTTTATGACTTGTTTATAACGTTTATGACACGTTCATGACAGTGTCATGTCATAGTTATGACAGTGTCATGTCACGATTATGTCGATACCTTCAAGTAAAGCTCTAAACTAAACTAATAATCTGCAAAAAATATTATCTTGACGATGGCTTCGGTGTTTTGCTCTAAAGACTGCAGCTAATATCAAAAGGCTAAACTTATCACTCCACAACATCAAGAACTCCACACTGCACTTTTGTAAAGTTTTATTTGGGGTGTGTTATTTTATTTTGAAAATGTGCCAGTGTTCCCTGTAGCCTAGGCTCCCTTGGAAATTACTTCTTTTTCCTTTGTTCTATAAATTAAGATTGAGTTTCTGCAGCAGGCACTCCTTGTTCTTTGTTAATTAATTGTTATTCTAACCAGGGTACCTTTGCTGTTAAGGCTTATTATTCCAATCAATGTAAAAACATGAAACATAGGACTTTCTTACTCACTTACCTACTGTAGACGATGTTTGGATACACCTGAAATCCCTCACTTTGTCAATCAATCTATAGACTATTTAAGGCGTTTGTTTTTTAGGGCTCACTGTTCAAGACTTAATATACCCTGTTGTACAATGCAACATTAAAAGTAGTGAATAGCAATGGCACTACACAATCATCTCTTGGACATGACATAAACAGTGTGCACTATTTACTTTATAATCTTATTCACAAAATTCCCCATCCTACAGTAAAAAAGAAGAAGCAAATACTTGACAGGTTAATGCAGCCTGGGTGTTGAGAACGACAAATGTAGAACCTTAGTGTAATGGACACAGGGTGAATTACATACAATACTTCACCGAATCAACCAGCAGAGGAGAAGAGAACTGCATTTGCTTACCATAAATGCCTCCTATGACCATAAAATAAACTAGAATAGTTATTTGGCATCAATGATTAAATGAAATGTTTGTTAACATTTGACAACAGTATGTTCCATGAGTCTTAAGGTGCTTTCACACCTAATGTGAAGGAGAGGCCATTATGAGAGAGAGGGAGAGCAATGTGTGGTCATAATAGGTTATAAATCTGAAAGTTATCGTCCCTTAAATCAGTGATTCTAAATCAGTGATTCTCAATCACTGATTTAAGCACCTCTCGACAACAAGAGAAAGAGAGCTGCAAACTGGTGTCTACTCGCCTCCCCCTGCTGAGTGCTTTTTGTAAATGCTCTGATAAATACATGTAAACAAATAATGCTTTGCTTTAGAGTTTAGTTTTAGTTTCTTTTAACAGCTAGCCCATTGCATTGTCCAATGTGCGCCAAGCTCTGTGGATTTGTGATGCATTTGTGACTTTTTCTCTCTCCCTGACCCACCTTCAGACCCCTAAGCTGTGTTCCAGGACCCCCTGATTTACAAATGAAGCTCTGAATATAGCACATGAAATGTACCAAACTCACACAGTAATGCAGAAACCATTTCATTTCCCCCCGCCCAACCATCTGGCGACCGCCAGGTTGAGAACCACTGCCTTAAATCATATCTAAGTCCGTAAATTGTGTGCAAGGTTGACATTTTGAAGTTTTTTGGTTCACTTCCTGTATTTGGGTCGGATCGCGTTCTCACCTAAAGTGAACCGAACTCAGGTGCACGTGGAAGCGGACAGAGACCCATGTTTTCAAGCGGACCAGAGTTTGGTTGTTTGGTCCGCAACAGGACAATCCAATAAAAACTTAAATAAATAGTAGTTTTCTTTGCTATAGTGACCTGCTGGTGCTGCCTGGTAGAAGACAGACAAATCTAAAGATTTAGAGTATAGACCGTAAAATATAATGTTTGAATGAAAGAAGAAACCCTTTATGTGAAAACACAACAAGAAGCAAGTGGAACAGAAGTTCACCTAGAAGTTGGGCAGGACTTTAGCTCTCTATATCAATGAGACAGACAATTTGAGGGGAATAAAACTTTATGGCGGTGTGGAGTTCTGCCTGTGTGTGTGTGTTTACCTGGATCAATACTTCATACATTTAAATCTAAATATATGACTATAACGCGACTGGGAAGACAGTGACGGATGACTCTCCTGCTCAAACACACACGCACACACACATTTCAGCCGTGAGTATGAATATGGATGATGTTGATATAGCTGCAGAATCCGATCAGGCCGTGTGGTTTACTTATTGATTGCTGCTCTACAGATGGAGATCAAAGGTCTTTAATATCAGCAGAAACAACTGTTGACTTGATGCATTGGAGGAGGAGGAGGAGGAGGAGACAGATGAGCAAATGAAGAGATGGGAAGGGAAAAAAAAGAGGACAGATGGTGTGAAGACGAGAGGAGTCAAATAAGGTGATAAAAGAGAAGAGATGGTGGGAGGTGGTGTGAAGAGAGGGCAGGAGAGAAGTGAAATGGATGGAAGAGACGCAAAAAAAAGGGGAAGGAGGAGGTGTAAAGAGCAGAGGACAGAGGGGAAGAGGAGATGGTAGAGAAAAGATGACAGGGAGTGTGAGGAGAGGGGACATGGAAAGGTAAAAGGAAAGATTAAAATAAGTGATGAGAAGAAAAGAGGAGAGGAAAAGGAGGAGGAAAAGGGGACCAGAAAAGGGACCAGAGAGGAGGAGATATAGGCAAAAGGAGATACGTGGTAGAAAAGAGTAGAAAGGAGAGAACAGATAGAGAGGAGTTTCAAAGAGAAGGTAGAAGAAGAGAGGAGGGAAAGTGTAAAGAGCAATAAAAAGTATTGAGGACGTGAGAGGGGAGGTGAGGACAGAAGGAAATGGGAAGAGTAAAGAGAAGAAGAGGTTCAAGGAGCGTAGTCAAATAAGTTGATAAAGGAAAGAAAGGGAGGTGTTAAGACAGAGTAGGAGGGAAGAAAACATGATGTAAGAGAAGAGAAATGTGGGGAGGAGGGGTGTAAAGAGAGTAGAGAACAGGCGCGGAAAGTAGGAGATGGAAGAAAAATGTCACGGGGGAGTAAGCGGAAACAATGCATGAAGGCAGGGGAAGAGAGGAGTCAAATAACGTGACTCAGTAAAAGTGGAGATAAGAGAAGACAAGACAAGAAGATTTGTGAAGACAGGGCAGAAAAGAAGAGAAGAATAAAGAAGAGGAGGTGTCTAGAAAGCTAAATAAAAGGTTAGAGAGAAATGATGAGAAAAATGAAGTGAGGTGGTGAGAGGGCACGAGCAAATAAGAGAGGAGAGAGGATTAGATGAGAGGAGAGATACAGAGAGGTGGTGTGGAGGAGTGAAGAGAGAGACAGAGAGACACGAGAAAAGAGGAGAGGACAGATGAGATGAAGGACAAGAAGAAGGCAAGAGGAGGAGAGAGAAGAGAGGACGGAACAGGATGGGGAGGCAAGGATAGAAAAGGGAGGATGAGCTGACAAGTGGTGAAAAAATGATATGAGGAGGCGAGGAAGAGGAGAGACAAACAGAGGAGAGCGGAGGGGTGAAGAAGAGAGAGCAGCACTTATTCCTTAATGAGAGGCAATCAGACCGACAGCTATTTTCTCCCATGGCGCTATTTCACCTCGACCACTGGAGTCAACACACACACACACACACACACACACACACACACACACACACACACACACACACACACACACACACACACACAGTTGTTGTAGTGCAGTGTAGTACATCATATTTTTTAAAGTGGCCTTGCCTTGCTAGTTATTGACACTCATGATCCCATCCATACATGAGTATATAACGCCCACACCCACACACACACACACACACACACACACACACACACACACACACACACACACACACACACACACACACACACACACACACACACCTCTTCAAGGTTAGACGTAAAAAGTGAGCTGAATTAGGATTTAAACAGTAAAGACAGACAGACAAACAGACAGACAGACACAAACGTTTTGTCAGGGTGGGGGTATGCTCTACCTGCTTGATTCTCTGCAGCAGGGGGGGCAGCCAGTCCTTGTTGACCTCACAGTGGCTGTCCAGGAAGGTGAGGACCCCGGCCCGCGCAGCATCAGCCCCCCGCACTCTGGACCTGATCAGACCTGACGCACAAAGAGATTCATAAACATCATTCATCATAACACACATACACATAGACCGGCAGGATCAAAACTGGGGGGGGGGTGGGGGGGCAGTGAAAGATCAGCGCTTGTCCCTCCCTCATTACCACCACTGAGGTGCCCTTAACCTCCAGCCGCTCCAGTGGCCAGCAGATCAGACTGGGGTTGTACTGGGCAGCTTCCAGGTAGGAATGTGGAACTGTGTGACAGATCATTGTTGCAAAAAGAATAAAAATAAAAAACTTACCTGGATAAATTAAGGTTGAAACTAGAATCAATAGAAACGTCTTAGAAAGAAGTCACACTATAACTCTCTTTCTCTCCCCCCCCCACTGTGGTCTAGACCTGTAGATCTGTAAAGTGTCTCGCGATAATTTCTGTTATGATGTGACACATACAGTACATAAAATTGAATATCAACATGTATGAAATGAATATCAACATGTATAAACAATAATCTAAATATATAATTTTTTTGGTCTGGTACCCAGTACAGACACATTTTTAGGTTTTTCCCAGGGAGGTTTTGAAAGTTTTTTTTTTTTTTTAGAATTATCATTTCATTCTGTTTTTAGAAAATTATTAACATTGAATTTTTACTTGTAGTTTACAAGTACCTTTGAATTGTACTTATCTATAGTACTTTAGTAAATGTATTTAGTTATAGTCCAACACTGCATGCAGCAAGTTTTGTGGTGGCTGACTACAGTTGAGGGTTTAAATCCCACTTCTGTACAAGTAGTCTTGATTCTTGTTAGATTTCGCAGTACCTCTTCATCTCTAATACATGCATGCGTACGTACATTATACATAAATTAACATCAAGCTGTGCAGTTTCCAAACAGTACACATGCACTCCCATGCAGCTGATATCAAACAAACAGCCTCACAGCCGCAAGAGCTGCTCTCTGTTAAATTGAAATGCTCCACTTTGCCTGCTGAAATTAATTCTTTTCAGGGCGGCAGATCGGATAAGACAGTATATATTCAACTTTCACGCTCTCGAGCTGTGACTATCAGTTACACACACATTCCTCCATCCTCTTCCCACACAGAATCATTTAAAAACACTGGAAGGGCATGGAACCCTTAACCTTGGTATCGTTAGTGCCTTGCTCTACCTATTGACATCCCCTATCGCGCTCTCTCTCTCTCTCTCTCTCTCTCTCTCTCTCCGGATCACTCTCTCTCAGTCAGTCAGCAAAAGGGAAAATCGATGCATGGCTCTTAGAGGCCCTGTCAGACATGGACACAGCCTTTTAACAGGCCCATCACACTCTGCATGTGTGTCGGGAAGAGAGAACGTGTGTCAGCTGACTGTGGTTGTGCTGTCGAAAGGCAGAGAGAGAGAGAGAGAGAGAGAGAGAGAGAGAGAGAGAGAGAGAAAGAGAGAGCGTGTGTGTGTGTGTGTGTGTGTGTGTGTTTAAATGAGCCTGTTAGGGAGGTCTCACTGATGGGGGCCAGTGTTCTCCTCTATTTGGACTAAATGGTCTAATCAATACTCCCTGACATGGAGACGTACTCTGTGTGTGTGCGCGTGTGCACGTGTGCGCGCGTGTGTGTGTTACTGTAATGTGTGCGTTGGGTCCATTGTGAGTGTGCGTGTCGGTGACATTGTACGAGGGGCCGTGAAGTTTCACGCTGCGCTGTTAGGCCGAGGCTCAGCCAATTAAAAATCCCATTTCATCCTCAATAAGGCTTTATTTTCTGGATGGATGGACACACACACACGCACACGCACACACACAGGACCAACATACACAGATACTCACAAACTTACACAAGTGGACATCTACTCAGATACACACACCACATACAGTGCAGGACAGGCTGACTTTGTACAAGGCAGAATGTTAATATACCGTGATAACTGCCCATCTCAGCTGAGTGTGTGTGTGTGTGTGTGTGTGTGTGTGTGTGTGTGTGTGTGTGTGTGTGTGTGTGTGTGCGCTATTGTATGTTTGTGAGAACAAATTACAGTTGAAGACCTAAGTTGCATTAAGTGAATGTCGAAGTCTCAGTTTTGGAAAATAACAAAAATTGTCACTACCAAGGCTGGAAAGGTGTCGATATTATTCAGCAATCGATCCAGCATTTTGTTTGAATCATAGTGATGCCTTTAAATCTTTTTCTTGAGGATAAAAGGAATAGTCCACCAAAAATCTTTTAAGAAATACTCACTGACTGACCTTTGAAGGCGAAATTGCTATATTTGAATCACTTCTATCTCAAAGCTATGGACTCTTCTTAATACATGTACAAGAAGACAAGAAGCAAAATGAAAGGGTCTGCTGGGAAAGAGGAGAAAAAAAACCTAAAGTTTCCAGTAAGTTTTGACATCAACCAGAGTCTGAGCTGTCCTACACACACATAAAGACGCTCATGCAACACAAACACACACAGTTAATGCATTACACCGAGGGCATTTGTACAGCTGGTGCGCTGGCTGTTTGTGGCAAATAAATATGGACTACAAAAACACTCCAGCCTTCAAATTTGCACAGATAAAGCAAAGTGAAATTACTATGGCTAGTCTGCCTTTAGATTAGGTTTTGGCTAATGTTAGGGAATGCAATATGCCTATGACGGTTCTCACAAGTACAGCAAGTAAGTTCTTACTGGTGCTTTTATGTGTATGTGTGTGTGTGTGTGTGTGTGTGTGTGTGTGTGTGTGTGTGTGTGTGTGTGTGTGGCAGAAAAGACTTACAGTATCAGCATGGTGAGTTTTTATAGGTATTAAAAAGACAATCAAGTCAGAAGGCCTGAAGCAATACAGTATTAACTAGACAAACTGATGAACCCTGCGTGTGTGTGTTTGTGTGTGTGTGTGTGATCAGCATGACTGTGCTATAATGAAATCCTTCAGTGACAGCATGTAGGACAAGTGTTCCTGTTGTTAAAGAGAGAGAGGCAAATGGCGAGGTGAGTTAGAGAGGAAGGGAACAATTATAAAATACAAGGGGGAAAAAAAGGGAACTAGAGAGAAAGATCAAATATGAGAAAGAGAAAGACGTGTCAGATACTCAGGGCCTAATTTACTAACACTAGCGCTGTTTGCGCTGCGTCTGTTAATGCGAGTTCGGTAATAGCGCATGCTATGCTTCCACATTTTGCGTAGTATTTATCAATCAGCGTCTTTCTCCGCCCACTATACCGTAAATTTAACAACTGGTGGAATGGGATGTGAACACTGAGTGGGAGATTCAATTTCATCTTTGATTTCTTCCAGTAACTCTAATATTGCATGGCTGCTTGATCTGTAACGCTAATTTATGTTGTGTTCACTGACAAAGTGTGATTCTTGTGTTAAACCTATTTTCAGCCTCGCCTATGTCTTTGTCTTGCTCAAATTACTGTTGCCATTTCACCAGCGGCATATAAAGGTCTACGAGGAAACTCGATTGCGGCTGGTTTAGACCTGCTTTTAAGAGACGGAGAATTTCCCCCGCAGAATAGAGGCGCACTCTTACTGACAGTCTTTGTAAATACCACGGAATATATAATTAGGTGCACTTTGCGCTTATCCTCCCACCTTTTTGGGTGGAACTCCCACTTTCCCCACGACCCTCCCACGAACGCATATTGAAAGCGCAACTTGTCTCTTCTCGCTCATGTGGCAGACAATCTGCCATTTTACCCAAGTGCGCCCTGTTTGTAAATAGCCCGCATTGGTTACGTCCGTCTTTGCGACCAATTAGCGCCTGGAAACAGGCGCAAACGGCTTGATAAATCTAGCCCTCAGAGAGAAAGAAATAAAAGTACTTGAAGAAACAAGAGAGATATTAGTGAAACAAGACTCATCTTATGTCGAGGTGTTTCTGTGCAGTGGCTTCTGAGTGTTTTCTGCTTCAGTTTGTCGCAGTGAGAACCGTGCTATTTGAACTCAGGTGGCACCAAAATAACAGCAATGAGATGTCTGAAAATGCCTTGGCCTGTCTCTTTGCAGGAAAACTGTGCCGAGGTCAATTCAGAGTGGAATGGTAATCTGAACCATCAGAGAAAATGACGGTCAAATGGAGGGGTTATAGTGAAGGTTTAAGTGAGGGTGTGTTCCCAGTCCTACTTCAGACCATGTTCACAATCTTTGAACTTTGAAAGGCAAATGTGTTAGCCCAAACGGGTTTAAACTTCTGTGCTTCTATGGGATGTAAGATTATTGATATGGTGCATAGTGGTGCAATGTTCCCTTGTATGAGTGGCTCCTGTAATTACAGCGCTGTCAGAACATTTGTAACACTGTGAGGCATGTTCTGTAAGCAAATCTTACGTGTCTCAGAAGGAGAGCTTTTAAAGGAGCGTACCAGTGGGGTTTCATGGTCTTTATATCCATGTCAAACACAATGGGGAAAAAAAGGGCCACGCAGTTAGAAGTGGAGATTACAACCAGGTGCTGCTTCAGGCAGGGGTGAAATAAATTTTTTAAATTGTAACACAAAGTCATAAGACAGACTTTATCTGTTTTGTTTTGGAATTTGTTTTTGATAGTGTCTTTATGATCTGATCTGCATGCTCTCTCCGTTGTGGTCATTCCTTATCATTGTGTGCTCTTATTATTTCATTCTTTATTTGGTTCCCCATCAGCTTCCACAAAGTAGTCTTAGTTGCTAGGACTTACTACTATTTACATGTAGTATACCTTAGGGATAGTGCTGTCAGTTAAATGCGGTATTAACGGTGTTAACGCAAACCCATTTTGACGGCGTAAATTCTTTTATTGCGAAATTAACGCAAACTTTGTTGGTTTTTCAAACTTAGTTTTTTTCACATGCTTGAAAATCAAACTTTTCCCGAACCCCGTGGGGAGGAGGGCCACAGCGTCATGGTCACCAACAAAACTCGGCAAAGATTGTTCTTGCTACCACAACGGACCGAATGGCTTCGCTCGCATCTTTCTAGCGCACGTCCTCAACGTCAGCGTTCTCAGCCACTCCCTCTGTTCGCTGATTGGACCGCCAAAAACTTTGGCTCGTGAAAACCCAAGAATATACTGCAAACCCAGACGGAGTACTGAAGCGAAATGAAAATTGAGCGGAAAAAGGTAGGAGGGCGGAGCCAGGCTAGTAGAATCCCACTGTTGGAACATTGGGTGGTGAAAGGTTAATGGACTAATATCATCTACCTGCCTATTTTAAATAGAGACCTGAGCATCAGAACATCCAGAATCAGGAACCTTTTCCTGGCCCCTACAGCATTTACTTCCCAAAATGTTCTTGACCCCATCACATTGTCAAGCTGTCATGTTAATTTGCATATTGCATTCATTTGTATTCTATATTTAAGAGCATGGAGGCTGCTTCACATGGATTATATAGAAAAATGCCATGATGCACAAAACTAAATTGAGGAACAACATCCACATTTGGTGTGATTGAGGCATTAACTCTCACTGGTTGTCATTTGCGTATTTTTGCTGCTTCTGGCATTTTACGATGTAAAGGGTCCCATTTTAGGTCGTGGTCTTGCTTTTGAATGTGTGATATATTTAGTTTCAGCTCTTGAAAGACATTTTCTCTTCAGGAACATTTCTTTTATGACAGTCTGCGTCTCTCTCTGCCACTCTGGGCTCTATTTCAGTAGCAGCTCCTGTCATTTCAATTCACTGCAGGTCATTTCAGTTCTGCAGCTCTATATGTAGCCACAGATGAATGAATCAATTTCACTTCACTCACTGTCTGTCTTTATGTCCATCTGTCTGTGAGTGTGTTTACATATGGGCATGTTCAGTCAAATGGATGAAAAAGGCCAACCCTGGACCATTTCATTACGTATACATGCACATGCGCTGAAATATGTTCTACACACACGCACACAGTCTACTGGTGACAAATGTATACAGAGCAACAAGTCCTCCAAACCATACCATGGTATGTGTCATTTGTTCTCTAAAACGACCCACAGGGGTGTTTCATAAATTAGCGCCCCTAGCGGAGGTGGAAATGCAACCTCACTTCCAAACAAGAGAACGCCTGTTGCGATTTTAAACACATCTTTAACCAAACTACTTAGTTAAGTTTAGAAAAAAAGATTGTGGTTAGGGTTAAAATCAGACGTTACTTCACCTCACACAACGTGACGTGAACCTCGCTCTCCCGGGTGAAGGTCCTGTCTTTGTTTGACACATCCACCACCCCGACACCTACTGTGGAAAATGTAGGTGCCCTTATAGTCTGCATAGACAGTGAAAGAAATGGACACAGCGACGCCATAGACTTCGACGGAGACCAGTGAAGTCAATTAAAAGCACTTTCCCGGTGCTGGCTGAGCGTACTGCGCAGCCTCCAACTGAGCTTGAAGACGTAGATGTGACGTGAACAACCTGTCTGAAAGTTGGAAGTCTTCTGGTAGCTGTGCCAAGAGAAATCTGTTTGTTTGTGGATAAATGTTACTTCATATGGATTCACTTGCCACATACCAAAGTATTTCCAATCCAACAAAACATTGCTGAAATATTTTGTTCCGATGCTTTCATGGACTCTCTATGGGCTTCTCCCTTGACTGTATGCCTCCACCTCCCCCCTGATTGCCTGCGAGCTTCTCCTGTACTATACGGTAATTTCTCTACTGACAGAAAGTCGCATGGTTATGAAAAAGTCATTAGCCTATTTTTCCAAAAACAGCTGCTATGGGGCCATAATGTGAGGTACAAGGTAATGGAGCCTTTTATACATTGTCGTGGTTCTTTAGAAATAAACAATGGACAAATAAGAGTCTTTAAACGCTTCAGATGTAAAGTTATTCATTATTACATTACATGTTACATTAGCTGATGCTTTTATCCATTTTATCCAATTAAGTGCTTTCAACCCTGAAGGTGCAAACTCAAGACAACAAGAAGTAAGTGAAAGTACATTAGCTTTAAATAAGCAAAACTACAAAGAGCCATATGAAAGTGCAGCTTCAAGAAATATATATATATATATATATATATTATATATATATATATATATATATATATATATATATATATTTTTCTTTTTCATGTTTATCCGAGGTATAGTCTGAAGAGATGTGTTTTTAGCCTTCGGCCGAAGATGCATAGGCTTTCGTCCATCCTAATGTCAATAGGGAGCTCATTCCACCATTTTATTCGCTGTCAAAGTGACGCCAAAATGAATGGGAGTCAATGGAATGCTAGCAGGAGGTGATGGCTTGTTAGCCTCAGAATATCCCCATAGGAGGTACGCCTTCCGGATGCTCGCTTACCCCCTTGATAGTCCGTCACCTTACTTCCTGCTTTGCTACATCATATTTACTACAGCCACTAGTGGCTGTAGTGGCTGTAGTGTAAATGGCTGTAGTGTAAATGTAAATATAGGACGTAACTGCTGCTTATACAAACAACGTCTGGGAGCGTTTTCCGGGGAAGGACAGTCTCATGCACAGACACAGATACAACAGCAGTGTGGATAATTAAACATGCAAATATATACGCACACAAACATGTTTAAAATGCTAATGTAAATTCTCACAAACACACACACACACACACACACACAAACAGTTGTTGCCATACCTTCTCTCTTGTTGTTGCGAAGGCATTTGACTTTGGGCAGTTTGATGAGAAGCTGGCAGTCACTTTCTGAAAAAAAAAACACAACACAACTATTCCAATGAAGAGAACAATAATGTAACAGAACTGAGTAGAATATTGTGTGCTGTGTAATATATCTTGATCATTTCTTGATGCTGGGGGGAAATTAGCAGCTTGCTGAAAAGCTCTGCAGCAGCAGGACTACAATTCAAAGCTTTCAGTTTGACAACTCAGACATTCGCTTAGTTGATGTTCAGCCGACTGTGTGCTCCCTGCTGAATTTTAAGAGTTGAATTAATATATTATTTGAAATATAAATGTCTGCTGTAATACATGTTAAAACATACTCTGGAGAAAAGTGTCATAATGAAAAGAAAAAAAGGAAAAAGGGAGAACAGAACAGCTGCGCTGTGAGTCATTTACAGAAGTGAAATTAATATTAAACACTTGTTTTGGAACGGCTTTGGAAAATATTGCCTGTCTTACAAAATTAGACTCAATGCAAATACATTATTTCAGAAAATTACACATCATGATTTAGAAGTCCAAAATAGTGAGGTAATGATGAGAACACTGGAAAACTACTAATAACTGAGAAGTAAAGTAACAAGTGATAAACAAATTGCAGTTTATTTCCAAGATTAGGGTTGCCTCCACATTTCTTTTCTTTATTATTTGTTTATCATTTGGTCCGTAAATGTCAGAGAACAGTGAAAATGACCCGTCAATATCTGAGAGCACGGGGACATTATCAGGTTGAATGTTTGTCCAACCAACAGTCAAAAATCAAAAGAAAAGCATTTAATCCTCATATTTGAGAAGGTGAAGCCAGAGATTATTTTGCATTATTTGTTTCAAAAAAAGATGTCCTCAACGATTAAAGGTGCTGTAGGAATTAGGTAGGATTGTGAAGATCCAGGACTTGTGAAGTGCTGGAAAAAATGTGAACATCGACAACTTGTCAGTCCCTCCCCCCTTTCTGCTAAATCCAAAAACTGTCTCCTAAGCCCCTCCCCCCACAAGGGAGAATGAATGCATGTGCATGAGCACTGATTGACACACAGTTAGACATCCCCCCCTGGCCCTGATTGGTGCATCTGAACAGGGAGCGGTGGATTTTTGCAAATCACACTACAGGCTGTAGGTGGTGCCAGAGGAGCCGGATTCTTTTTTTTTTTTATTATTACTGCTTCATGTAGTTCTACTGGAACATAGGGTCAGTTTCAGCAAATATGACAGAAAGTTAGTTTTTTTAAGTCTTACCTACTGCACCTTTAATCTATTATGAAAAGAGTTGATGATCCATTTTCTAATCGATTAATTGGCTAATCGTTTCAGCTCTCTATCCCTGAGTAATTGTGATTATTATATCCTGGGAATTAAACATAAAACATTGTTATATCATGTTGTCATTGGGCTTATCATTATATGGTGATGTGATCAGTTTCTTATGTTTTCCAGAGCTCCAGGATATTCCTTAACACAAAGGAGAAAACATGTTTTTAATAAAACAACTAAGTCATATTTTACTATTCATTTTTAAATGACTTACTTCACACAAGTGCAAGTAGTTCAACTGCAAGTCCTTTAGGACAGTTACTACTGCTGCTACTGCTTTCTCTACTATTGTGATATGAAAAGAAGAAATTCAAAAAAAAAGTTTTTGGAAAAATAAAAACTTCAATCCCACTGTTTCAAAGTTTAATGGTCCAGAATGACTGAAAACCTCCATCCGAGACCTTTGACCCAGACGGGACGCCTGGTCGCTTTCCTCTCCACTGAACTTCTCCTTTCACGGGGGAAACTGGGTGCTCTTTGTGAAAAAAAGAGAAACACTTTGACCCTGATAGAAATCTTTTCACCCATTACGAGGGTTAGCTCTTCACACAAAAGAGAAAAACTTTTTGACAGGATTCAAAAACTACAATTTTCTCAGTGCACTCAGGAAACTGAACATCAAGGTTTTAACATTGCAACAATACGTATTTTAGTTTGGAGGGGTGGCTCTGCTCAAGCTTACAAACCCACACAACAGATATTTCTGAACGTGATTGCACATTCAAAATTCACACACCACTAAATGCTACAACAGGAGGAGGCAGCAACATAGCTGCGAGGATGCAGAGCTCAGCGTTGTTGAGTGCAGACAGAATGAGCGGCAAATGTTTATATGTACTAGGGCTGCACGATATGAGGGCGACGTGCCATAACATGGACTACGTTTACATGCAGCCAATAACCCGTTCAAAACCGGAATATTAGCAATAACCCAGCCATGTAAACACCGGCAAAAACCCGAATATGCTCATATTCCGGTTTTTAAAAACCTCAATATGCTACCTGGGTTACCCCTTTTCTAACCCAAAATTTTGGTCATGTAAACGCGTATCGGCATATCCCCATCAAAAGGAACATTGATTGTGTTGAATTGTCTATTCGCAAGGAATATTGGTCTTTTGAGTAGAGGAACTTCTTGTATGCGCCAGAAAACATAGTTATAATAATAATTATATACTATAATAATATAGTTATATATATGTCAATGCAGAAAACCTGCGCGCAGTATACCGGAAGTAAACAAGAAGTCGAGGTAAACATGGCGAGACGCAGCACAGCACACTTTTGGAGCGAGGAGGAAACCAATTTCTTCATTAATGTGGTGAAAACCATGAATATAATGTCTTTTGATGACGGCAGAAAGTACAGAGATAGTGAGATTTATAAGAAGGTGACCGAAAAGTTATTGCGTCTTAAGGTTGTCCGTAGGCTACGTCCAGACGCTAACCGTGCGTCGCCGTTTACGTCGGGATATTGCCAATTGATTACAAATGCCATGTATAGAGGAGTAACTCTCTCTGCTCACGCATGTAAATGGGTTATTCCGAATGTTTCAGAAACCCAAAATAGTGACCTTAACCCGATCATAACCCGAAAATTGACAGCTTGTAAACGTAGTCACTGATCAATATTGCGTTAACGATATTAACTGCGTTAAATAAACAGATATTAAAGTGTGCTCAGTTCTGCTGCTTTAAAGGTGCTGTAGGTAGGATTGTGGAAGATCCAGGACTTAGCCAAAAAATTTGAACTTCGACAACTTCTCAGTCCCTCCCCCCTTTCCGCTAAAGCCCAAAACTGTCTCCTAAGCCCCTCCCCCCATCAATATATAATAATTGTAAAAAATCTCTTCAAGGATTTGGAACATATGTGGTGTCGATATGTCGATTTGAACTCATCTGCTAGGACTGTGGGGGTATAAAAAAATAAAAATATAAAACTTAACGTCCCGCATAGCAACAATATTGATATTAGAGATCAACAGTCTTTTTAGTTCGAGACGAAAACATTCTATTAATGTGCAGCAGGATGTTTGTGGGGAAAGAAAGCTAGCATGCTAGACCAAATATCCCAAAATAAATCACTGCAAGAAATTAGGATTGCAGCCAAAGGCAGGATATAAACTGGATTAAATGACACTGTGTGGGAGGAAATGAAGTTCTTGAAGAGTTTTTCCTCTGTGGTTTCATGGCTCGGCCTTCACACTCCGTTGTAAGGTGACATCTAGTCATAGTTGCATTATATTTATCGTGACTATTATTGCCACTGTTCATCATAACCCCCAAACCGGCACCGTCAGACATCTCCTACCAAGAGCCTGGGTCTGTCCCAGGTTACTCCCTAAAAGGGAGTTTTTCCTCGCCACTGTCGCACTAAATGCTTGCTCTTGGGGGGGGAATTACTGGAATTGTTGGGTCTTTGTAAATTATAGCGTGTGGTCTAGACCTACTCTATCTGTAAAGTGTCTTGAAATAACTCTTGTTATGATTTGATACTATAAATAAAATTGACTTGAATGTTTCAAGTGCACACACAGTATCATTAACACTGTGTATCCTGTTGTTGCTCATATGCACATATTCTATCTTTGGTTGTTTACTTGCATGTATTAGTCTCCACTGCTGATTGCATCTCTCCGCTGCTTCTTGGTGATTTTCTTCACAGTCTAAATCCAGCACTATTTAACCGTCATCACTTGGATTTTTCACTTCTGTATATGTGTGTGCGGCACCATCTGTCCTGATTGGCTGTCAGGTCGACTCAGCAGGTGTCTTTGATAATAGGATGTTGGAAAGACTCGTCAGCAGCTACTACTGAGCCCCCGGTATCAGAGTGCATGTTCTGCAAAGTTGACTTTTCCTTACTGGAATAATTGGTGTTGATGTTTCCCCCCCCCCCTCTGTGCTGCGACGGAAGTTTCTAGTTCATGTCCGTTTCGCTATATTTCACCAACTACGGACTGAAGGCTCAAAAAAAATGTTTGAAAGATTTGGCAAGGCAGCCGTGTCTTTGAGACTTTCCTTCTTAATATGTTACACTAAATGGAGCATAGCGTAAATTCACGGAGTCAAGCTCGGCTATTATCTCAGCTCATAGCTGACAGTCAGCTAAGCCAGCACACCAGCTGATGGCTCAGCTGATTCCCTCCTAAGCATATGATTGGATTTCCAAATAATGGGCTCTATTTAAACTGCTTTTCCCAGCTGACCTCGCTGCGTCTCTGCTAGTGCTTGCAACCCACCTCCACCCCCAACTCCTCCTTTTAAATGTATATTCATGTTGTCTGACTCTATCAATGTCATGTTTGCTGTCATTGATGCTGCTCTGTTCTGTACCCTAGAGGGATCCTGCCACTGCTGCTCTCCCTGCTTAAGGCTTTCCATGTATGCACATGGAAGGGCAGGGAGGTTGGCTCTTCCTGCCTCATGCTTTCCACGTATGCACGAGGAAGTGCGGGGAGGCCCCAGAACAGAGCCATACCGCCAAAATACAAATTGCAGATGAATAAAATCTATTTATTGACAAAGTGGTCCTGACTGAATTTGTGTTCAAGTTCACACAAAGCCACTGTACACGTCCTAGATCCACTAGTTTTCAAACTAAACCGCTGGCATTTCTGTTGCCTTCTTTATTGTTTCCTTGAAAACATTTAAACTAGAATTTAACGTTACTCCGAGGAGGACGAAGAAACACTTGAGGAACTCCAAACACAGATACATTTACCTTGGATAAAGTTCCAGGCACAAATCAAAACGTATCTGGTATTTGGTTCCATTTCTCCTGAAGCTGCTGTTTCACTGTACTTCTGGTTTCTGTTGCATGTTTGTGTTGTTCTTATCACTGCTGTACTACCTGGCCCTAAAAAAGCAAAGTGCAGACAAACTGTTTTTTGATTGTATCGAGGTCAGCTCAGCAGATATGGAGGGGAACTCATTTTCTAGCAAGAGTGTAAAGAAAAAAACAATTTCTATGATTGCTCCTCTTGTAAAAGTGAGATAAAAATCATTAAAAACTGTTTAAACATATATCATTTTATCTGTAAAAAAAAAAAGACACATTCATTTCCCAAGATAGCTGGATAGTAGTTTTTAGCAAACGTTACTCAAACAGAATGGAATAGTGCATTTGTTGGGGACTATTTTCAGGGGCGGATTAATCCACATTTGGTGCTCTAGTGAGTATCTGTGGCAGCAGGACGGTGTGTGTGGGATTGAGTCAACAGAAACTACAGTGTGTGTGTTCATGGTGATAAAGGAACATGTCACCCAGTGCAACATTGTGGCTGACTGATGTGTTTTTATGGCAGAAAGGGAAGGAGATACATCAGGCTTTGATACACACACAATGTTAGTAGGGCAATTTGTCCTTTTGTAGTTGGTTTTGGTCTTTTTATGTGATTTGGTTGACAATTAGAAAAACAAAGAATATCTAAAGAGTCTAAATTGTTAAAGTTCAATCGTAACTTTTTTCTCCTTTGTTTGGTCCCTTTCACCTTCCTTTGTGTCTCTCTGGAGACCGTGCGGACACAGCTGCATGCTGTTCATATGCAGCTCGTCGGTCTCCTCTTTGACCCAGAATAAAGTCTCTTTTCATCTTCATTGTAATCCTGAAACTGTGGACCCAGCTGCTGTGGACACATTCTCCCTCTGACCTGTTATGTGGGTCTCATCTCTGTTATCTCTGACCTGGAATGTGTGAGCGGTGTGTGTGTGTGTGTGTGTGTGTGTGTGTGTGTGTGTGTGTGTGTGTGTGTGTGTGTGTGTGTATGCGTGCATGCGTGTGACAAGCTGCAGCTCACCGTCATCGCTGAAGTCGTCCACCAGAATGATCTCATGGATGAGATGAACTGGAGTTCTGTTCACAACACTGGAGAGACAAAAGAAAATATTAGTCTCAAATATGCATAAAAACAAGTATGCAGCCACAAAAAAAGGCATGTGCAATATTCAGAAAGTTGAAGTAAATGCCAACCTACACGCACACACGCACACGCGCACACGCACACACACACACACACACACACACACACACACACACACGTACACATGCACGCTCAGGTGCTCATGAATTCATTATGTACGCACTGCATGCCATATGAAACAACGTATTGAAAATGTCAGCCCAAATTCCTGTTATGAAAATGTATGCCGTGTCGCCTCTAAGAAACAATTTCATTAAAGAGAAAAATTGAGACATAAAAAATTCATAACTTTTACTGGAAGAAAATAAGAAAACGTGTTTTGTTCTGGTGTTCTGCTCTATTTTATTTCATTATTTCTGCTATTCAATAACCTCCGTGTTCATCATCCCCTCAGGATAAGGCTGAGGAAGGAAGGGAACGAGGAAGGATGGACGGAAGGAGGGAGGGAAAACAGAAGAAAGATAGATAAAGGAGGGAGTAGACAATAAATAGGATGAAGAGAGATGGAGGAATGACTGGAAGGAGAGTTGAAGGAAAGAGAGACAGATGACGAGAGGGAAAGAATGTGGAAGGGAAACAGGAAGAAAGAGAGGAGGAAGGGGATTAAGGAGTAATGACTGAAGAAAATATGAAGAAAAAAGACTGAAGGAAAGAAAAAGCAAGGAGAAATAAAAAATGAAAGAAGTAAAGCAGAACAGAATAAATGGGAAAGGGAAAAGAAGGAAGGCGGGACGAAGGAAACAGGGACGCAAGAAGAATATAGATGGAGGTGGTAAGAGAGGTGGAGAGAGAATAAGGAAATGAAGGCAGAATGAAGAGAAGAATAAAAAAAGGATGCCATGGATAGTTGGAGGATATAAAAATAAAACGAAAGGATGGAGAAGGATGGAAGAAGAGATAATGGAAAAAAGAAAGACGTGAAGAGAGATAGAGGCTAAAGGGAAAAGGATGGAAGTAGTGATGGAAAAAGAGAAGACAGAAAGAAAGAAGAAAGGAGGGAGGGAATCAAGAAAGAAAATGAGGAATAAACAAAGAAATGGGAAAAGGGTGTCAGTGGTGGTTGGTAAAAAAACTAAAACAAGGAGGCAATCTACCAGAAAGAAGAAAATTAAAGAAGGTAAGGAGGAAAGGAAGCATGAGTGGAGAGAAAGAAGGCAAACCGTTGGTTGATTGGGACGGAACGAGGGAAAGAAGTGTATATGGAGGACGATAGATGGAATTCAAAAGAAGTGAAAGTGAAGCAAGGGAGCGAGGGATGGAAGGAGTTGAAGCTGATAATGTGGGAGGAAGGAGGAGGTGTGGAGCAAAACTATGAGTCTCTGAGGCACTGGACCCCATCAGGAGGACTGATGGATGCCTAGGGAGGGAGGGAGGGAGGGAGGGAGGGAGGGGAGGTGGAGCAAGATGAAAGAGTGAGGGATATTAAAGGAGGAGAGATAGAGAGAGAAAGAAAGAGAGAGAGAGATGGCAGCCTAGTAAGGGAGACAAATAACCCTGACTGTAACGCACGCTCTCTCTCTCTCTCTCTCTCTCTCTCTCTCTCTCTCTGTGGAGTCGAGGGCCGATCGGGAGAGGTGGATGAACTGAATTGATGGATGAGATGGAGGGAAGAAGGGAGGTGTGGGGAAAGCAAATAAGAAAGAAGGGTGGAATCAAGATGGAGGACGGGGTAAAGATGTAGAGAGGAGGTGATAAAGTAGAAAGACAATAGTGTATTAATCTCATTAGATCACATTAAATCCTACACTATCCATCTATCCATCCATCTATCCATCTATCCATCTATCTATCTGTCTGTCTAATTGGTCTGGTCATCGATGTATCTGTGTTATAGTGAGGCAGACAGACATGGATAGATGGAGACAATATTTTCCTTCTTTTTTGTTTCTCTATCCACCTCCTCTCCTCCCTTCACCACCTTCCCGCCTCCCTCTCTCCGTCACACACACACACACACACACACACACACACACACACACAAACACACAAACACACACACACACGCTCTCCCATTCTCTGGTTCACAGGCCACTAGCTATGAGGCTTAACCTCCCCTCAGGCGTGCTGAGGGAGAAGCTATCTGCAGCTCACAGAAAATATTATCACCGCTGACAATACCGCAGTCGGCTGCCACAGAATAGCAGCTCTGTATCTGCGCCTCTCATTTCCAACACTCGTATATCAATTTTAAGGGGGGGGAGGGGGGATTTTTTTTGAAAATGTTTCATTACCTACAGCTGCCATTTGGAGAGCGCTTTCATCCAAAGCGCCTTGAGAGCGTGCATTTTTAGAGCTGCATGTGTGAGGGCCACCCCGTGGGAATTGCAACGGCACTCTCTGCCAGCGATAGAGGTGAAGCTAAATGGGTGCTGCTGTACGACTGCCAGGGTGAGGGGTTTAATTCCTACAGGAGCCACCCCATGCTCAGTGTGTTACTACTAACAGTAGAGCGGTGCAATTTGGGTAGAAGTGATAAAAGGTGATGCCAAAATACATAGTTCTTCAAGAACCAGAACAAAAACAACAGAGGTAATGTCACACCCTCCTTCCGGACCAACCAAATGGACAACTGCAGAATTAAACAGGCATGGAGAATTTCTTTCGGTTTAACCCTTGTGTTGTCCTTCGGGACCCGTTCAGTTTATTTGACGTTTTTGCATTGGCTTCGGGTCCCCTGGTGCCCCTTGCGTACTATGTGATGTAATTTCCCGTGAACTGGCAGAGACCCGAACGCGTTTGGACGGGCTAATACAAAATGTAAATACACTAAACAAGTCCCCGTGACACGAAGGACAATACAAGAAGTTTGTGTGATGTTGAAACATGCCTTCAAAGGGGGGGCGCTTTAAAATCCAACATCCAGACACACAATGGTCCACAAGGGCTCACCCACATCCAACGGCTCAAAACACACCCTTCTATGTTTCCCGTTGTGGCCAATTGGACTATGGGACAGGCAGTACCGCGTTATGTCAACAGATGCCGGCCAAACGCCATTGTCCGATCCGTTATGAATGACTGATATGTTGGATTGATTTTGTGTCTTGTCAGTTGGCTAAAGCTGGCGACCTGTCCGTCATGCAGCCCGCTTCTTGCCAAGTGCATGCCGGGACAGGATCCAGCCCCACACAACCCCAGACAGGGTAAGCAGTTTAGAGAACGGACAGATGGATGGATAGTCAATTAGCTCACCAACTATAGCAATAGGATTCCTAAATGTGAAGCAGGTGTGGACCGAACTCCAGTAGCACGTTTTATAATGAGTATTATATAAGAGTTCAAACTGTAGGACGAGATTAAAGTCAGGAGCACTTGTTTTAATGTAATTTTGAATGAATTTTTGAATGAATGATTGTAAGCTGTACCAGAGGTGTATATAAGAGAGACGAGGAAAGAGAAACATGGCATACTGTGGAATGAGAGTTTTGTATGAGAAGATGATTAATTCCACAACGTGTTTTTTATCACTACTGCATTCTTTTCTTTAATCTTAAGTGGTAACCTCAGTGGCACCTGCTTATATTGTTGCTAAAATGGACCCCACTTCTCATGTCATGAGTATCTAATATTTTGTTTTGATTTTAGCCACACTAGCAGTGTGGCTCTTGGTATGGCAAGAAGTCATATTCGTATTCTATTGTTGAGGGAATTTAAAGCAGACTTTTGAAAAGTCGCACACACATCGACTGGTTTGGAGCGAATAAACTCGGCTACAGTGTAGTTTGGTCAGAAGTTGGCGTTGAAGACTATGGCTGTAATCCACCAGCAAACACAGTAGAAGAAGTAGAGGTTGCTAACCAGAAAAAAAAAACAAGCTGCCTTGGCCATCTTACCCATCTATGAGAAATTTAGAGGTCTTTAGGAATTTGGTTCAGTTGAGCAATTTGTTCTGTCAAAGCACTGGCAATCTTTCAATATGTCCGGAGACAAAGACAGGTAATGGGAATATCTAGAAAGATGCCAACAACTGTAACAGCTGATCAGTCCCGTGAGTTAATAGTTCACTACGTCACAACTTGTTCGAAAAAGGCGTTTCAAGATCCCATTCAGCGCGTCAACTCTTTTTCCACGTAGGCAAAAAAAAAGGCAAGCGAGCGTTTAAACGTTTTTGCGTGATTGATGAAAATTGTATCCATATTTGCGGTTTCCATCCAGCTTTTCTTAGCAATACTTCACAGTGCACGTACAAATACGTGAATGAAAAGATGGCTAATGTTGGTCAGCTGCTCCACCACTTTGGTAACCCTATCCATGGTGTCCAGAGGATGAAGCCTAATGACTTTGGCGACCCCTTGACTTTTTTCTGTAGAGCCACCGAAAGGGTCAAAGTTTCCACTTGCCACGTTATTTAATCTCTTGATTCGTGTACACGGATACTCTTGTTTTTTTCGTGGCGGTCAGCACGTTTTTTTAAACTAATGTATTTCAATGGGAAGCATCTTTCGTGATGACAGCACGACTACGTTAGCGAGTAGTACGAAATGCCAAAAATCTGTGTAGGGAGGCTGGTTGGGGTGATGGATGGGTCAAACAACACAGGACTTTCACCCCGGAGACCAGGGATCGTGTCCCGCGTGGGGCGTTTCCTGTCCCCGTTCTTCTTTTCCTAAACACAACCGTCTCGTTGTTGTCCCGCGTCCCCCAGAGACCGCGGATCGTGTCCCGGCGTGTGACGTGTCCTTTCCCCCGTTCTTTTCCTAAACCCAACGTCCGTATAGATGCTTCCCATTACGTGCTGACCACCACGAAAAAAATTACATAAACGTGTCCGTGTACACGAATCAATAGATTAAAAATAACGTGACCATGTCACGAACTGCCGTGAGACCGTGTTGAACATTTCTCAAGATCTGTTGGATGGATTTCCATGAATTCTGGTACAGACATTCACGTCCCCCCTGAGGATAAATTGTAAATTGTGTCCCTTAACTTAACTTTTCATTTTCAGGTCCAAATTTAATTTTGTCCAGTACTTTGCTATTTGACCAAATACCTGCAAGACTGATGCCATCATCTCTGCTGCCGGCCTCCATGTTAGGTCTTGTATGTGCTTTCAATGTGGCCTCTGTGACTTCTCTCCGTTCTCTTGTCTCCTTCGTATTGTCTTTACTGCATGGACATTTAATGCCTTTGCCATCATCTGTGCTTGCTTGTGTGTGCATGCTTGTTTGTGTGCCACTTCTTTGTAGGTCTTAATCCCTTTTGCTTAGGCCTGCTTTCATTATAGATGTAATGTAATTTATTTTAATTTGTTAACCATAGTATTTTAGGATGCCTATTGTGAGCTGCTGGCCGGGGACTACAGATGGAAATTAGCCATAGAGGCTAAAGCTGCTCCTTTTACTGTACAGTTAATTAAGGGCGACTGTCCACGATATTATAAACTAATGAATTAATGCTAATTTAAAGTTGATGAAAAACAGATAAAGGCTTGGTAAAGACTGGAGGTTTGGACTGGTTCCTCTCATTCTTGCTAAACCAGATTGCTAAATACTGCAGCAAATAAAGCCAAGGTTAACAGTTTGCTCAGGCTGGGTGAACAACTGCTACGGAAACTTGTTCCAGCTCCAGTTGTTAAACCATTCATTTCACCTTTGTTTGGGCTTTGACAACTCTGCGCTGGTCCTCCATGAAGGCACCAGATGTGTTTGCCGAACGCGTGATGCAACTACAAAACCTCTATTACAGGTTTCAGGTTGTCTTGCCACTCTGCTGCCCAGGATTTATGGATTTATTTACACCTGAGAAGTGATGCTTTCAACTGTTGTGAGCCAGATATCGTCTGCTCCGTTGGTTACTGTAAAAACACACTGCAACTCTCTCTCCTTCGTGTGTATGTGGTATTCTGTTTAACACCTATTGTAAATCAGCAGCAGAACCGTTTTTTTCCCCTAACTCCATTCCTTACAGGTGAGGAGTCAAATTAGTTTCCACTGTTCATGCTGTATTAAGAGTTTGCTCACGGCACAATTTTCTTTCTTTTTCATCTTCTCTAAAAGCTTGCTCCCTTTCCATATTTCTCTGTTTGTACCTCAGCTCAGTTCCCTCCCTCCCTCCCTCTTCCCCTTTCTCTCTCTCTATGCCTGATTGGTTAGCTGACAGCCATTTCTTCCATCCTCTACCTTGATGGAGTAATTCATCACTCCTTTCTCTCCACCTCTACGTCCACCGCTCTTTCCATTTATCTGTATCCCGCCATCTTTTGTCCAACTCATTTCTCTATCAAGACCTATCAAGGATATATTATATTATAATATATTATTAGTAGTGCTCAGGATTATTGAAAGTCAAGACATTTTAAAAATGTGTACCAATAAGCATTATCCCTTAAAAAACACAGATTAAGCTTTTTACAAATGACACCGTGCTCCTTTTGTCAGTGCATGTTAAATCTTTCTTGCTCTGACAGAAAGCCTTTCGCAGCACATCTACAGAGAGTGTTCTTGGAAAGAAATCCTGATTCAGCCACTCAATATGTTCTGTTCTGTCTAACCATCAGTGATGCATTGTGCTATATATCTGCAGCCAGTAAATACTGTCTCATCACTGCTGATCTACAGGGCTGTACATCTACATTTTTATCAGTCCCAGTCTGGGGTCAAATGGTTAGTTTGTCCTCGTTAAATACAGACATGTCACAGCTTACATACAATGATCTGTATCTATATTCAATAATTACTGGCGGATGATGTCTATTTAGTGGATGCCGTATGCGTGAGCTCGTCTATGATAATCCAATGCCTCAAACAAGCACTGAATGGTTTCTAGATAACAAAAAAAACATCACATCACTGATGATCTGTAGTGCTACATATTAGGGCTGTGCGATTAATCCCGTTTTAATCGCAATTTCGGCTCCTAACCATCACTAACAACAATGTACATTACATTTTGCAAGTAAACTCTTATTTTTTCTTTTGTTCTGAATGGGGAAAAAAAGTGCAAAGGGAAATTTCACAGTCGCAGGGGTTTTCACTGTTGATTTGTTTAACTGTTTCACCGTTTCTTTTAACAATTTTCCAAAAATCAATGATCAATGATCGTGTTAAAATAATCATGATTTCAATATTGTATACTGATTTCTTTGCATAATCAAGCACCCCTCCTACATATCAGCATCCTGTAAACACTGTCAGATTTTGTCAGCTGCAGGTGGATGCCAAATGTATGTATTTGAGTTGTATGTTTTTGGGACTTGAGTCCACTGGCAAAAATCTTTGACTAATCACTATAGATAAAATGAAAAAAAAGAAAATGGTGTGCAAGAAAGGGATAAAGATCGAGATAGAAATGAAGAAGAGCGGGGCACAAAAGAGTAGCACTACATCCAATATAAAACAGTGAAACTTGCAGCAGAAAGCAAAGGCTATACATCTACCTAATGACCTCCTCCTCATAAATCCTGAGTGATCAGTTGAAGAGCAAGTGATCCGGACTCTTTACTGTGCGTTTTTTAGGACCAATGAATCAAAAAGTGCTGAGCTGGTGCTGATATAGAGATCTCTCTTTCTCTCTTTTTTTCCCCCGTGATGCGTTTGTGGCTCCTTAATAATAATAGACTCTTTGCAACTCAAGAGGCTGTTTTAAGTGCACACACGTACACATGCACGCACTCGCAGAGCCAAAACAAACTCAACCCATTAAAACCAAATATGTCGTCAGAAGCTCCACATCTCTTTTCTCTCCCTCTTCGCCTGCTCGTCTTTCGCCCAGCGGAGACGGAGAAGATGAGATCAATTTTCGGATCAGAGCTTGATTAAATATCGACACGGCCCGGCTCCCCGTCAGAAAGCAACTCTTTGATCTAGCTTTCAAAGTGCCCGTCATTGTCTCAGAAATCAAACTTATTAGTTGCGGCGCGCTTATCGCCGTGCCCCAAAGCGCACACAACTTCAAAAATGATACCCCTTTTATAATGTACTGTAATTGTAGGCAATAAGCTTTCAGTGTCCCTGGAGAAAAGCATGACTGCAGATAGTAAAAGGAAAAGTTATCTAGCTATCATCTGTCTATTCAAGTTGAAAACTGAGGCTTGAAATAAGTTTGCAAATTCTTGCTGTCTTTGACTTGATATCTTTCAAAGCCTCTGATAAAAAAGTTTTTAGAAAGCTGAATGTCTTTGTAAACTTGTTTGGCTATGATCCAGTGACGATTGACGAATAAGCAGATTTATATTTTTCAAAAGTATTCACCCATAAAAGAGTTTTACACATTCATTTGGGAGCTACTAACATTTTCTGCTGTTGGTTGTTGGCAGGTTCAATGTCTTGCATAAGGGCATAACAGTGGCATTTATGAGAACAGTAACATTATTCCATTAAACTGTACAACAATTCACAGCTGTGTGTGAGATAACTATCTCATTACCTCACACATTACAATATTGCACTATTATGCTACTTGCGCACTGGTTACTTCATATTTAACATTATACATATTTTATTTAGTTTAATACACTATGTATGTAGGTTGTACATTTCATTCTACACTTGTACATACATGTTCATTCTTGTCATCCCGATAAGTATATTTTTTTCAGGAGTTCTGGCATTTTTATCTTTGCTATCTTATTTTATTTTAATCTTATTATTATTTCTAGTATATTTCTTTTTTTTCTGTATGTGTGTGAGTGAGTATGTGTGTATGTCCTTGTAACTTGCTGCTGTACCAGAATAATTTCCCAATTTGGGATTAATAAAGTCTATTATCTATCTATCTATCTATCTATCTATCTATCTATCTATCTATCTATCTATCTATCTATCTATCTATCTATCTATCTATCTATCTATCTATCTATCTATCTATCTAACTACATATAGTACCTTGCTCAAGCACATGTCAGTCCTTTACTTAACCTGCTCATATATTCTTTTTGGCTTTTCCCCTTTCCTTTATTGTGTTATATATCTTTTTGTGCACGTTATATGTTTACAAAGTGAAAAAGCCCAAAGTCCACCCCAGAGGGACTTACCATCTCCAACAGAAAACACTGTTCACAAACTGCTCCAAACAGCTCTATTGTAGTCCAGCCTTTACTTCTGTGATGGGTGTGTCACTTTGTAACACATGTTATAATGCTCGCCTAGCCTCATACTCTGCTTCTGACTGGCTAGTAGTCCTTACCTAGCTACTGAGCATGTGTGACTCCCAACAAAGATGGAACAGAAGTGTGATGCCTCACTCTGTAGCTAAAACAGAGAACAACACACAGGGTGAAAAGAGGAGCTGCAGCAATGTGCAGTACAACAAAAATATGGTGTTTTTTTTTTAAATTAAACCATGTAAACCTATTCTGATATAACCTTTAAATAAAATGATGAACCTGAAAAAGAGCATAATATGGGAACTTAAAGACTTTTCTTAAACATTTGTTTTAGTGCATTCATGTGCTTGTGGGAACCTCCGGCAAACAAAACTTTGATGAGAGTAAGCTGCAGGAACCACATGGAAGTCTACAAGGTGGAAATTGTTCGCTGTGATGGATTACATATCTTCGATCATTTTCAAGTCCCTGTAAGTTTGACTTTGTAGCATACTGAAATAACCTGAAAACCAGTGGCTGGCTGTAAGGTGGGTAATCAATCTAAAAAATGGATAGTTTGCTGTGGCTCAGCGGTAATGCAAATTACAGACAATTTGTAGTTAATGGGCCAAAAAACGAAAACCACACAATGGTTAACGATGTCTTAAAGCAAGGCACCAAAACTTCCAGAAAACATTGTATAAAACACATATAGGGCAGGCACTTTTTAAACAACTATAACTCTAAACAGCTTCTGAACATGAATCAAACAGACTTATTATTATACAGTTCAAAAATAGATTCAAGGAAACATGACTTGACCATTACAGAAAGGTGACCTGAATATATTATTGGGAATGTACACACAGTGTACAGTTATTGTATGACTTACAATTGTTGCATGCTGTATATGCATAGCTATTGTTTTTTTCCTGTAATAATATGATATTGTAAAGTAGGGGCAGGCCTTTATAAGCATTATGCTTCTGTCTGCTCCTTCTCTAACTCATCAGAACTCAGATTGATTTAATCTTTGTGATTTCTTAGATTTTTTTTCTTAGTTTTTCTCTTTTAAAGTATGTTGATTGTTCGAGATAAATACAAAACTAAACTAAACATTTATAAACTCCACAAAACAGAAAAGTGGCTGCACACTCACTGTCATTTCATCACCATTTTGTTAGCCGTGTTTGTTGTCAGCTGCCTTCGTGTGATTCGCTGACTCATGGAAAAAACTGTAAATGGCAAGAGATCTCTGGCAGCACTATAAACTCTTTTAACCATCAACTTTACCAAAGTACAGTAATTCAGCCTGCCTGTGAAGGCACCAGGTGAAGCACGACTCTAAAAAGTGGACACTTTCGGTGAACCTGCTGCTCCTCAACTCTGAAGTAGAACAGGAAATGGCAGCTTGGAAATATTTAAACATCAAGATAAAATATAAAATGTCAAAAGCTGAGAGCTGATCCAATTAGTTCCACAGTTTGTCGAATCATTTAAAAGCATCACGTCTCCGGCGTTTTGATGGTGGTGTGAACTTTTTTATGCCCAACTGAGTGCAACACCATAAAGTGTGCGCCGTTATCGCTAATTGTACAAGTCATGGCATCTCGTCCCTCTCTATGACGCGGTCTACACTTGGTTTAGAACGCAACGGATTTGCAGAACTGCAAATGAAAAATCTTGTTTTGATTTATTATATTGTTACTAATTGTTATCAATCTGCACTCAGGGACAGTAAAACATAATGTTAGGGATTATCTCTGTCATAAATATGTTTTAAAAAGAAGATATGTTCATCTTGAATTGTCAAATAAAGCGGTTTGCGGTAGTAAAGAAGCTTCAGATGATCCTGTGTGTCCTAGTGACAGCAAATGTTCCAAATTCACAACCTAAAAATAAAAGACACACACACACACACACACACACACACACACACACACACACACACCTATTCTCACTCTAATATGCTACATGTTTCATCACTTCCCTGAACACACACACATACACAACAAATCACACACTGAACTGTTGAATGAATGAAAGACAATACGGAGACAGAAATTGCTTGTTATACTGTCACTGTTGGCAGCTCAGTGTTTCTTTGCTCATCAGCCAACATTTGATGCCGGTTTATGAAGATTGATACCTCAGAGATTTCATTTAAGGGTTAACATGCTGATAGCTAATATTCTGCCAGAATTCAATGTCATTTACAATTTGCAATGCCAATTGTGCAATTCCCTCGCATGTACCTACTGTACAAGCCAATACAAAAACACCTCTTTGGGTGGTATAAAATGGTATCAAAATTGCTAAATAAGAGATTACATATTACAAAGTAGAACTGTAACACCAGTTTTCCAACGGAATAAACAAAGCAAAATCTGAGTTGAAAGATGGCCGCCGTGTCTCCTAAACCTTTTTTGTTGATTTTGTTCTTTCATTACCATAGACTGCTTCTCTGTAATTCTGCATATGACAATAAAAACCTCAACCCGTCGGCCAGTGGCTCTCAGCGTCAGATACAGACGCCATAATCACCCTTTAGCGTCTGTATGGAACACACCGGGGAGAGCAGCAGCTCAACCGCTGCGCTGGAAGATGACGCGGTATGACGAGCGACAGCGGTAGCAGCGGAGTAGTATGAAAGACCAAAAATACGCGCGAGGAGGCAGGTTGGGGTGGTGGATGGGTCAAACAAAAGACTTTGGGCAGTGGGCCCAGGTTCGACTCCGACCGGCGGCCCTTTGCTGCATGTCATTCCCCCTTTCATGTCTTCAGCTGTCCTGTTGAATAAAGGACTAAAAATACCCCAAAAATAATCTTAAAAAACAAAGGACTTTCACCCAGGAGGATGGGGTTTGTGTCCCATTCTTACTTTTTTTTTTTAAACCCACCCACGATCTTTTCCTAACCCTCTCTAAGTGGTTTTACCCCCCATGTTGAAAAATGACACAAAATCGGTCCTAACCCAGAGCGTCAAAAAGCGACGGCAAAAGTCCCGACCAAGCAAGTCGAAGAAAAATGAAAAATGTCTGACTGAGGGGAATTTTTGCGTCAGTAACTAACGGCAAAGGCACCTGACCGAGCGTCGCTTTTAGACGCACTCGGAGTTGAGAATGTGTTGGTTACCTCCTGATGGTGCGCAGCAGGGTGGATCTGGCCTCGTTGTGGAAGGTGATGATGATGGAGGTAGGAGGAAGATCAGAGTCGTAATGAAGAGTGGTGCACCTATAGAAAAAGAGAGAGAGAGAGAGAGAGAGAGAGAGAGAGAGAGAGAGAGAGAGAGAGAGAGAGAGAGAATGATTTAACGCGACATGTTAAGGCAAAGTTTCCACAATAAGTGAGTCAAAGTTCCATCTTTGGAAAAATGTATGAAATAAAAAAAGCATCTGGAGGTATCAGATATTCTGCTGGGTTCCTGATGAATGGACTTTTTTAACGGCAGACATGTTGACATGTCATAGTAGGAAAAGCACAGGTTTATTCAAAACCATTAATGATGGCTGCATTCCACTTAGGAGAGGTCCTGGTATTAAACCATTACTGATGGCTGCATTCCACTTAGGAGAGGTCCTGGTATTAAACCATTAATGATGGCTGCATTCCACTTAGGAGAGGTCCTGGTATTAAACCATTAATGATGGCTGCATTCCACTTAGGAGAGGTCCCGGTATTGGGCATGCTGATTCACTGAAATAGCTTACTGGGACACTTGATGGAACTGAGCCATCGTTAAGGTTATCAGTTTCAGCTGTGCTTTTCCTACTATGACAAGTCAACATGTCTGCTGTGAAAAAGGTCCATAGTTGAACTGAAGCTGAGCTGCTTTTTACAAAGAAAGTAAATCCGGAAAATGAAGCCATTTCTGATAGAACACAGTAAAAGTTTTGACACGTGTGTCCAACATGTTAAATGAGCCGTGATGCTCTGTACTGTGGACGAGTTGAGGATGAATTCCAGATAACCAGCCAGAGGCTCATTAATATACACCACATAACTGTGTGTGTGTGTGTGTGTGTGTGTGTGTTGTTGTGTGTGTGTGTGTGTGTGCGCACGTGCAGCCTTTGCTGGGTCAGCAGCCTTTTCTTCTGAAAGAGCATAGGCATAGGCATATGCGCACACGCACATACCCACACACACACCCACCCACCCACACACACAGTATAATGAGAAGACTGGCCTTTACCTATCAGATTGATGGATTGGTGACATTTTCAGAACAGAAACAGTCTGCTTGCTCGGTTCTGGCCTTCATTTTTAAAAACCTCACCTTTCACAAATGTGTGTGCGTGTCCGTGGAACAGGACACACTGCACCATTAGCCAGCGCAACGCGTGGCTCTCTGCTGCCCACCTTCACCTACATCTATAATGGGTTTCATTATTTGTTTGTTGAAGGCGTCGAGGTCGGAATATTTGATTAAAAATGCCCAAAGACGAAAGCCTCGATTGATTTCGTTTTCTTATTTCCTCACACTTAGAAAGGTGCCTGTGTTCCGTACCGTGTCAGACTCGAACCCTGGACCTTCTGCGTCGAGGAATAAACCCCTGCACACGTGCACCCCCGACTCTACCAACTGAGCTAACCGGCCACAAAAGCACAGTTTTTTTTTTGCAGAAGCCGAAGCCAGGCTCCTGCAAGAAATACCAGCGTGTTCCGCAAAGTGTCCTCGAGCCAAACATTGAGCCCCCTCCTGTGATTTTGCTGTGGGGTTAGAACACAAGCTCGACTCCTAATTTGTTGTATTAACAGGTCGGCACGCAGGATCAGTCAGTGCACTCGAGCACCCGGCTGTGAAATAATACAATCAGCACCTCATTAACTCGCAATTTGATTTTTTTGGTTTTGTTTAGAGGCACGATGATTAAGTGGGGAAACAATATCGGCAAAGCAGATTACAGAATGGTAAAAAAAGCATATGATTCTGCTCTTATGTATGTACATTATGTACTACACTGCTGTATGAACATGTAGTGTGGATGCAAAGGGGAGGGGTCAGTGTTTTGGTCAATGGCATGTCGGCCAGTTTTTGGTCAGTCAGCTATCTCTTTCTCTCTTTTTTTTCAGGTTTCCTTCTATAAAATATGTCTTTCTTCTGTCAAACTTTATCTCCATTCCCTTATTCTTTAGTTTTCATGTTTGTCTTTCATCCCCTCTTTCTTTTCATCCATCCAGTTGTCCCCTGTGTGGCTGCTTTTCAGTGAAATATATCATTAAAGAATATCAAAAGTCAAAGTCTTTTCATGCATCTTTCTTTCATTCTTTCATTGTTCCGTCTTTTTTCTTTCTTTCCATTTGTCTATTTATCTATCTATCTATCATCATCATACTTTGGTCTTCTGTCATCCTTTCTTTCTGTTTCTTTCTCTCATCTATCTTCCCTAGCATCCTCTCTCTCTCTCTCTTCTCTCTCTCCTCTTTGTGACATCCTTTTTCTGTTTCTATATATCCATCTTATCTTTCGCTTTCTTTATCCTTTTTCCCTTTCATTTTCTCTTTTCTTCATCTTTCTTTCTCTCATCTCTCAGTCTTTCCAAACATCCTCCATCTCTCTTTTTCTCTCTCTCTCTCTCTCTTTTATGTCTACATATATTTTCCAGTTGCTACTATCTCTCTTTCACTGCTCGTGTCTTTATTTCCGCCTACTTCACAGGCTGTTTTCACTTTGCATCAGATTTCTCTTTGTCTTTCTTTGCCTCCTCCCCTCTGTCTTTCGTCTTCGCTTTTCCATTGTTTCGATCCCTCTCCTAGTGAGACTAGGAATATGCCCTGTGTCGTATCATATCCCATCATGCCCCTCTCCGCCTCCTCCATCCCTCTATCTCCTCGTCTCCATCTCTGCTTTTTCTGCAGTTGATTTATTCAGCAGCTCAACCAGAGAGGAACGATAAGAAGATAAAGACGAGCTGCCGCTGTGTGTGTGTGTGTGTGTGTGTGTGTAAAGGTCTGAGAGAGAGAGAGAAAGAAAGAGAGAGCGAGAGAGAGAGAGAGAGAGAGAGGACGAACAAGGCGGAGAGACACTGTGACAGACAGGCAGAGAGACAGACAGATGTGCAGATAAAAGTTTTGCTGAACAGATGACTGATGTTGGAGCTGATATGAACAAGCTTCCATACTCCCCAAGAGCGTGTGTGTGGTGTGTGTGTGTGTGTGTGTGTGTGTGTGTGTGTGTGGGGGTATGTGTGTGTCAGTGTGCGTGTTAACTTCCTGATGCGTCAAAGCTCAAGAGAGCACACACGCAGGGAAGGAAACTGCAAGAAATACAGGAGAGGGAAGAAAATAGATGAAGGGAAGAGGGACAGGAGGAAAAAGAGAAGAAGGATTGATGATGGACGAGGGGGAAAGAAGAGGAGTCAAAAAAGAGGAAGAGGTAGAGGAGGTATGAAAAAGAATGGAGGCAAGAATAGGAGGTGAAAGGGGTTAGAGCAAATATGAGAAAGATGAGGAGAGATTAGGAGGGGGAAACGATGATGAAAGAGAAAGGAGAGAGCCAATATGAGACAGGGGAGAGGAAAGAAGAAGAGATGATAGGAGGGGAGGGGAGGAGGAAAACAAGAAGAAAGTGGTAAACAGAGAAGAAGATGAAAGAGCAGAGGAGACAAGAACGGGAGACAACATGGAGACAAGAAAAAGAAGATAGGAAAAGAAGACGAGAGGAAAATGTGAGTATGGGAGAGAACTCAGCTATGGGGAGAAAAAAAGTAAGTGGACAGGGGCAAATACAAGGGAGGGCAAAATGTGGAAAAAGAAAAAGAGATGGACAAAAAAACAATTTAGACGTAAATGTAGAAAAGGGAGGAAAAGATAAGGAAAAGGAAAAGAGATAAACAGAGAGGAAATGAAATTCAGATGATATAGAGGAAGAAGGACATCATTAGATGAAAATAAAAAATTCATCATCTTGATTCAACACTTCCCCATGAGCCCATTTTCAAACGGCAACTACAGGTTGATAATAGGCACAAGAAGAAGGGAAGAGGAGATTTGGAAAAGTAGAGGAGACAAAGAAAGGAAAGAGGGGAGAAAGAGGAAAAAGAAGGAGAAGATGAGGTTAAAAAGAGTGCAGAAGGTATAAGAGAGGATGACAATAAAGTAAAAATGTTGGCGAGGAGACGGAAAAACAATGAAAGATAGATGAGCAGAGTGTTTACTGTAGACTTCTGTCCAGATGGTGCGAACATCATTCATATTTGATGAGCAGAGCCAATTTGAGGAGTAGATGTTGGTTGTGTGTGTGTGTTGTGTGTGTGTGTGTGTGTTTTCAAGTGGAGGTGAGATAAACACGTGAAAGGAGAGGTCAACACACACACACACACACACACACAGTCCCTCTCTGCGGGCGGTGCAGCATACCTGTCAAAGTGTGTGTTCGTGCTACAAAATACTAATGGCCACTGATGTAGCCCTGAGATACTGTCAGACCTTTACACACACACACACACACACACACACACACCTGCAGCCTCTGATTAACATCTCTAACGCCCTCTCTGTCCTTCACTTGTTCTGCCTCTCGGCTTCTATTCTCTTTCCCCTCGGTTTCTCTCTCTCTCTGTGCCCTGCCCTTTTTTTTTTTTTTTTTTTTTTTCTCTCTCTCTCTCTCTCTCTGTGCCCTGCCCTCTCTGTCTTCTCTTGTTTTTTTTCTGTCCAGCTTTTGTCTCACACCTTACCAAAAGGCCGAAAACATAATAACATAAAGTCGTTTCACCTCTCTGTCAAACGTCTGCAGAGTTGGCTCGGTTTGACAGCGAGCTAAGTCCTCCAACCTAACCAACAGGAAAGGTTGTTGGTTGCCATTGCTTTTTCTTACAACTCCTGATCTGGCACGGCTACGGTAGCGTCAGGATGACATTGCCTTTCATTTCCGACTTGCTGACCTTCAGCAGAGCTGTGAACTCGAGTCCTATCAAACTTGAGTCACAAAAGTTAAGATTCCTTGACTGTGTGACATTTCCTTGAGGCTTCACATGGCCTTCCGTGCTGTAAGACAGGACTTCCTAATGAAAAGAGCTCAGGCCGTTAGCACGTGGCTATCAGGACACTGATTCTTCTCTTTGTGCTTAATATTCATAATCTCCTGGGTTCCTGTGTCACCCTGTGTGTATTTGCAAAATATGCGGGAATGGTGACCACACACAACTAGGGCTGGGCAATATATTGATAATATATCGATATGTGAGAGTAGATATCGTCTTCAATTTTGGATATAGTAATATCGTATTATGACACGTGTTGTCCTTTCCTGGTCATTGTGTAAATATTTTGTGAAAGCACCAAGAGTCAACCCTACATTATCGCCGCAATATCGAAATTGATGTATTTGGTCAAAAATATCTTTATAATATTTGATTTTTCTCCATATCGCTCAGCTCTACATGAAACAGTAGGAAATGGAAAAGTGCTTAGTCAGTCCACTGAACAGCTTTTTTTTCGGCGAGTGAGAACATATGATATTTGATTCTTTTCTAAATGTGATATTCTGCAGAATAAAGGTGCAGCGGTCTGACTAATATTTTGTTTTTACCTAGGCAGCATGATATGGAACAATGTCAGTTTAATCTGAGCAAAGTCGCAGCACGCCTGCTGAAGTAAGATATTTTGGTGAGCTGTTCACCTCTGGCCTCGCTTTCTCTTCCCACTACCTCCGTCTCGCTTCTATTCAGGTGTTCACAGAGGAGAAGATGGCCTAGTTTTGGCTGGTTAAGCAACAGCCATTTACATATCACACACACACACACACACACACACACACACACACACACACACACACACACACACACACACACACACACACACACACACACACACACACACACACACACACACACACACACACAAACACACAGCTGGTGAATAAGGGAGCAAGGGATTTCTCTTCTTCTGATTGAGAGAAAGAAATGAAAAGAAAGAGGAGACTGCGAGGGACAGTTGCTAATACCTCATTTCTCCTTTTACTGGAAAATTCCATTAGGAAAATTTCCGAGTCAATGACTCCAATGAATGAATAGCTCAAATGAATAGTTCAACGGATTCAACTATTTTAATTGAAGCAGGTTAAATCCCCAAAAGGAGAGCAGAAGTGCATGTATTTTGCTAAAGAAAAACCAGGTTGTGGCCTCATATTCGCAGTTTTCAGCTGCCAAAGTTAAGATTTGAGTTTATTCAATTTCTACTTTTATAAAGCAACAATAAAGTCATTCACAGTGTTACTACACACACACACACACACACAGACACACACGTAGCATGAAACTTAGATTAACGTTGCATTACATCTCAATAGACTAAGACAGGGTTCCTACACCTTAAGGCAAGTTAGATTTAAAGTGCCCATATTATGCACATTTTCAGGTCCATAATTGTATTTAGAGCTTATATCAGAATAGGTGTACATGGTTTACAAACACCATCTTTTTCTTGTACTGCACATTGCTGCAGCTCCTCTTTTCACCCTGTGTGTTGAGCTCTCCGTTTTAGCTACAGAGTGAGGCATCTCACTTCTGTTCCATCTTTGTTGGGAGTCGCACATGCTCAGTAGCTAGGTAAGGACTACTAGCCAGTCAGAAGCAGAGTATGAGGGCGTGCCACGCTAGCAGCTAGGCGAGCATTATAACGTGTGTTACAAAGCTGTATGAAAAGGCACGAACGGAGTTATGGTTTGTTTTTTACATGCGAGGACAGGATGATTAACAGGTTCCTACAATATACTGCTAATAAGCAAACCTCCCGAGGGAGGTACAGAAATAATGTGTTATGGAAATATTCTACAAGTACAAAAATGTGATATATGCATCGTGAGATAACTAGAAAAAAAAATGTGTACAGCGTATGCATTACATAAATAACAAATGAGATGCATGAAAAATGAAGACAGCAAGAAAAATCTAAAGATTACTGTACATTCAGGAAACATTATAGGAAGTGAAGAAGAGGAAACCATTTCTGAGTGCGGTATTGCTCTGTGTGGTGTACATCATTTGAGACTACGGTAACTGTCAAATTTAAGAGAGGGGAGGGATGCTGTCATGTCTGAAATATCTGCCGTATCGCCCTTTACAGGACAACTGAGGACAACACTGCTGTCAGTGCAACATCAACTTCTTCTGTGCGGTCCTCTGAAGCATTTCCTAGAAATCAAATCCACTCACCACGTGGAGGGTGTTTCTGTAGCTGCTACAGGCTCAGTAGAGGTGTGAGGCACAGAGTCAGGCTCAAGTCTTCCACTATGTAGATCAGTGTATATCAGCTGTTGTATGGAGCTGTGTGTTATTCACTTTTTCCATTGTTATGTTGTCATACATAGACCCAGTCATGATGTGGCGGTTGGGACAATGAGGCTGCTGCAACAAACAATACACCCGAAGAAGCCATTTCATTCAACATACAAATACAGCACTTTTTTTTCTGGTTTAGACCATAGACTGTTAATATTAATGGACAACGCATCTGGTTCGGCGAAGTGCTGCAAATGTGGAAGTGCCTTAAAGCTGCATTCTATCTGAATTCCAGCAGGGGGGCGACACGTGCGGTTGCAAAAGGAGGTCGGTTTCTCTAGAAGTCTATGAGAAAGTGACCCACTTCTCACTTCATTTATTACCTCAGTAAACATTTTCATAAAGAGTTTATGTTCTTAATCGCTAGTTTTAAGTCTTCTGCAACACAGAATGACGTTCAATTTTTAAATCATGGTCGCGTTGATTTTAAAATTGGCGATAAAGCAGGGGGGTGTTTTAGGGCGTGGCTATGATGTGATTGCCAGTGAAAGTGTGTAACGTAACGTGGCTCCTCCCTCACTCCTCCCTCTCGTCTAAAATCGTCACATCCGCAACCAGGATGGCTGCGCCCGTAACGGCGAACTTCATCTCCACAAACCAATGGGTGACGTCACACATGCGCTGTCCATTAATATTAACAGTCTATGGTTTAGATTCTCGCTTTGTTGACACACACACACACACACAACACACACACACACACACACACACACACACACACACACACACACACACACACACACACACACACACACACACACACATCAGGATATAGAAGCAGATGATGAAGTTGTCACAGTCAGAAGAGTAATGGCTTTAAAAGAGATCTCATTTTTGGAATACAGCATGCTTCTTTATTATAAATCTACAACACTGTCCTGCAGCATTATCACAACAGCTAAATATTCCTTCGGATCTGAGATGAAATAGGCCAAGTTAACGATCTGACTGCAGACTCTGATCCATTGAAAGGGGGATTTCACTAACAGACATCCTTTGTTTTCTTCTGTGAAAGTGCCATGAATTTATGTTGTTGTTATTGTCGTTTAAATAATGTAGAAACATTAAATGACTCAAATTAAATGTTTAACTGACATGGAATAAAATGCTTGCAAATAAGTTTTGCATTTCTGTTACTTCCATTATTTTCTACTCTTCGTTGTGTTTTGAAAGTACACCATGAAGCAACTAAATTTAGCAGTGGAGGGGGCGAAATTGTCACACACGCTGCAAATCTTGGCGAGGAGGAACAAGGGAGAGCATCTTCCAAACTAACTCCAACGCCCACCGTCACACTAAAAGTAGATCGCTGTCACCCAGGAGGGCTCGTCGAGGCCTCCTCAGCAGGCTAACCTGAGAAACACGCCGCTCCAAGCACAGAGAACCGCAAAAAAACTTAAAAGAGAAGCAGGGCTGGATCCAAATATTCAAATATTCGTTCGGTGGGTACGTAGGTATAATTTTGGGATTTGAATATTCTTTTTTTGTTGCTGTTTTAAACATGCATGCAGGCTGAAATTCGCGGTGGTGTTTGTTTTCGGATTAAGCTGCTAAATGTCCGCCAGCCGCTGGCTAATTCATGCAGCATTACGTCGTCCATCTCAGCCGAGAACGGAGAAATGTCGAGTTACAAGCCAGCTACAATGTTTGTAGAGGTCTGTATGGTTAAACTGTAACAGCCTGGTGTTTTCAGGTGATATGATAAAAGGTAAAGATAGTGCGGCTGTGCATAATGCCAATACAGTGAGGCGCTGGCTGGCTGAGCATTCATTCACACACTGCGTCGCTGTCACTCGTCAGACGGTCCGGTAAAAACTGCCTGTCTTTTCGTTAGTTTTGAAGGCGTGTGGCAAAAAGTTAAGTCCGAATCAACTTTAGAAGAAAAGCAACCCGACATCAACCTGCTGTGAACAATCATGTAACGTTAACCGGCATATACGACTTATCAGTCGCGGCGTGCGAGTCCCGGAACGTTACTGTAAAAAAGTTATAAACACTATGAGGTTAAAAATAAAAATAAAAACGCAGGCACAAGCACTGAACCGCCCAGGATTTTGTGTAACGACAGGTGACTTTGTCGTGGAATAATAACTTCATCTCTCGCTTTGTCGCCTTTATTTTTTCTTTGGCCCAATCCCAAAGTGAGCCCTGAGGACTAAGGACTAAAGACTCACAGACTTAACTGATCTCAGGTGCTAAGTGAGTGAGTGTGTGAGGCCACATGGGCTCAGA
This sequence comes from Perca fluviatilis, assembly GCF_010015445.1. Lineage (NCBI taxonomy): Eukaryota > Metazoa > Chordata > Actinopteri > Perciformes > Percidae > Perca > Perca fluviatilis. Next base: position 30,238,772 of record NC_053129.1, on the reverse strand, counting down.
TAGGTAGAAATGGGAGATCACGTGTTACCTTGGCGACTTTTAATAACAAAGCGGTTGCTGTCACTTTTCATTTTTTTTCTTTCAATTTTCATTTTAACTTTGTTGCCTTCCACACGTCCAAGGCACAGGAGACGGATGCCTGATTCCAAATTTTTTCAACAGGTTGGTCTGTGTTCCGTGGTCGTGTGTCGTGCTGTTGTTTACTGGATTCCCCTATGGTCTCCGCGGTAAACGTCACAACGCTTTGAACTAGAGCTCGGGAATATATCGATATTCTATCGATATCGTGATATGAGACTAGATATCGTCTTAGATTTTGGATATCGTAATATGTCATAAGTGTTGTCTTTTCCTGGTTTTTAAGGCTGCATTACAGTAAAGTGATGTAATTTTCTGAACTTACCAGACTGTTGTAACTGTTCTATTATTTGCCTTTTCCCCACTTAGTCTTTATATCCACATTACTGATGATTATTTATCTAAAATCTCATTGTGTAAATATTTTGTGAAAGCACCAATAGTCAACACTACAATATCGTTGCTGTATCGATATCGAGGTATTTGGTCAAAAATATCGTGATATTTGATTTTCTCCATATCGCCCAGCCCTAATTTGAACTGTGGGTAATTCCTTTTGGTGAAGTCTGCATCGATGCAGACTTCACGGAAAAGGGCTCGGTAAGTGTGTACTCAAACCCTCACGCCCTTTGAAATTCGACATCGGGACAACCCTAAGCCCTTACGAATTTTGCGAGAACGCGCACCAAAGTCCGTGAGTTTGTGAGTCCCGACTTTGGGATTGGGCCCTTCTCTTTTTCCGAAGCTGCCTTCAAGTGCGGCTACTGCCGAAGCTTCAAATATTCACTGTGGAAAAGCACCGAAGCTTCGAAGCTCACAAAATGGTATTCGGTGCAGCCCTAAAGAGTAGACACACAATGGCTTCACAGCCAAGCAAAGACTTGGGACTAGTTATTAGTGGATTGAAGAAAGGGGAAGGTGGTGTCAGAGATGAACAAAGGCAGAGGTTTTCCCGATAAGACAGAAGATGGGATGTGTTTTCATTTTATTTTAACGACTCCCGGGGATTTCTGTGGTTCCTTGTTAGTGCTGCTCGATCCCCCAGCGTGGAGAGAGGCTCGTGTTTTCCAGAGTTTTCTGACTGTTTGAAAAACATGAGGCTGGAACTGCTGAGAGAGATGCCTCACCCCTGTGCTGCTTACATATTCATGCTTTACAGTTCCACAACTCTGACTGCCTCTGACTGTGTGTGTGTGTCTGTGTGTGTGTGTTTATGCATAGGTATTTATACTTGTGTGGATACATTTTGCATCAATTTGAGTTTGTGTCCTGTCGTGTCCTGTATCTACACATATTCAAAGTGTTTTAGTGCACGTTTTTGTGTTAAGTGCGTATGTGTGTAATTGATATAATTGATGCAGTCTTTTCATCTTATCAAACATAGTAGCGTCACGAAATTAGCTACTGTATCACACAACAACGTTCAACACTGTAATCTCTTACGAAACAGGTATATTTAACCATTTTCAGCCATTTAATTGGTTGAGGAAACTGTGACACGAAACCGGTTTCTCTGCGACCTCCTATTTTCTCCACCTCTTGTGGGATCTAGTTAGCCGTCTTTCTTTTCTTCCCTTTCATACGGTTATGTAAGTGTACCTCTTTGAAGAAACTTTGCAGACACGCAGCACACATGACTGGGTAACTATGTCACGGAAGATATCCCATGAGGATGTTCTTCACTGGGATTTTGGGGGAATGCAGATGCAACTGGTCCAAAGCTGAGCCAAGCTGCTGTATCAAAGGAAAACCTGTGATATGGAGATGTACATCTGTGGAGTAGATGCTTTTAATGTATACATTATTATATATAAACATACTACCATCTGCAAATATTCCTGCAGAGGGATTGTTGAAGTTGTGTCGAGTTCTGGTGAGTCTTCTATATTCAGGCCAGGAACAAATGTAATTGGAAATGTCCACAGTACATGATGCTGCTGTTATTGATAGAGCATGATTGATTGTTTGCTTGCGTTTTGTTTATGCATTTGAGAGGGAAGAGTAAAGAGAAAGAGAGCGAGAGAAAGGAGTGAAGAAAGTTAAAGTGCCCATATTATGAAAAAAAATCACTTTTTCTGGGATGTGGGGTGTTATTTTGTGTCTCTGGTGCTTCCACACGCATACAAACTTGGGGGAAAAATAACATCCATGCTGTTTTGAGTGAGATACGGTTTCTGAATGTATCCTGCCTTCAGTCTCCAGGTGAGCTGGTCAAAATCTGCACGGCTTTCTACGTCACTAGCCGAAACGCAGGGCTAAGGTAGCGTTAGCATGCTAGCGGTTAGCCCCCTCGTTCTCAATGGCAAAACACTGCTACAACACACACTGGTTCACCATAATCTACAAAAGAACTACTTCCATGTCCCTGTTCAGCAGGTATTCCACGCAAAGTTGGAAGAACTCCCTGGTTTAGAAGAAGTCTCCCGGCTAATCCTGCCTTGTACGGAGCAAAGTTAGAGAAACAGCTAGCTGATGTGATCCTTACCTAGCTACTGAGCATGTGCGACTCCCACCAAAGATGGTACAGAAGTAGGATGTCTCACTCTGTAGCTAAAATAGAGAGCTCAACACAATTAAACCATGTAAACCTATTCTGGTACAACCTCAAAATACAATTACGAACCTGAAAATGAGCATAATAATATGGGCACTTTAAGAAGTGACTGAACGAGTGAGTGCACAACACAGAGGGCCCCTTTTTTTTAACGATCTAAGCGCACGGCTCGAAGCGCCTGGCGCAGGTGGGTTTAGGGCGTGTACGAATCCACTTTTGCTAGTTTAACGGTGAAAAAAAAAAATGAAAGAAAAAAAAAGAGTTCACAAGGGTTGTACTTAGTGTCTTAATTAATTCATAGGTGTGTTTTGGGCGTAACATGCAATGAACCAATCAGATTGTCATCTCCCATTCCCTTTAAAAGCCAGGCGCGTTTGGACCTTGGAGCATTGCTATTATGATGAAGGATTTGCTGAGCAGGAAAGAGAGATTTTCAGGAGAAGAAACAGATCTGCTCGTGCGTGACATGAAAGCGAGTGAGCAGATCATAATATTATTACATTGTAATATTTTAATTTTTAATCTTTTGCATGTTTGTGTGCTGCTGCACGAGCCTAGGCGGGTGCAAGATAGGGCCCTAAAGCTAACGGTACTATCGCTAATAACAATAACACCATAATGTCCATGTTCACACACCCCACCCAATCCTACCATCTCTTTCTTTCTCTCTTTCCTAATCATTCTTTCCTTCCCTCTCTCTGTCGCTGCAACTCCCCTCTCTCTTTCCGTTTGTCTCTGCCTGTCTCCTTTCATCCCGTCATGTCAGAGCAAAGAGAAACTAGGATCTAAACTCAGACAACGCTTTGAACAATGGAGCAGATGAAAGATCTGTCAGAGGGAGGGAGAGGAGTTCTCTCTCTCTCTCTCTCTCTCTCTGTCATACTATCGGGTGAATGGACTTCAGAGAAAGTCGATTTAGGGAGTGGGAAGAAGAGAGCGAGAGAGAGAGAGGGTGAGAGTGGGTGGAAGAGTGAGGATGACAGCAAAGGGAGAAAACGAGTAACAGGGAAAGAAAAGAGAAAGAGTTGGAGAGTAACACACTCAAATAAACCACACAAAGGAGAGTGAGTCAGTAGAAGAGATAGAAAAACAGTGTAATTTTGGATTCACGGTTTTCAAACTGCTCCACAGGACAGGGATAATTGCAGGATGTTTTGCTAGTTTGTCATTTCAATGCTTTTTTTGAATAATTCCACTATTTACTGAAGAGTAACCAGTGCAGACATCTTTATTTTGTCCTCAAACGTCTAAAAATCTTTAGTATCATAATTCTGGGTGTCATTTCAGTGGTTCTATATGTATATGTTAAGGTTATAAACAATTTCCTAACTTGCATTTTTACACAGAGTGGACTGAGATCTACGAAGCTTATACTTGATAACTAACTATTACCATACAACTGTCAAAATGTCCCACATCTCTGTACTGCTCTCATTAAACAACACTAAAATTATTAGTTTCTTGTCCCACCGATGTGTTTCTGGCCCGATAAAACAATGCAGTTCAGACTTCGGTCACTCTGCAGTCTGCCTTCATGCAAAAAAACTAAAGTGAAAGGTGACAGTTTTCCAGGCAACATCAGCATGCCAGGTGGAGCTTGACATGGAGCAGCAGTCTACCATTTGTGTTGCCTGTGCACTCTTTTGTGCAGAGTGAAGGGGGAAAGAAAAAGTGCCAGAAACTGAATTAGCAGAGAGAGACGGGGAGATTCAGACATTATAGGTTATAGGTGTTTTCTGCAGTGAGGGCTGGAAGAAAACTCTAAAGCCCCACCGGTCAAACGTGTCTTGTTTATACCGCATACGGTAATGCACACATGCCTCAGCAGCACGCCTAACATGTTGCTTTGTGGTTTGACTCGTAACTGCTGAGTTGAGCACATTTAGGAGCAAACATGCATTAGCATTCAGTCGCACTGAAGCTAAATTTAGTCCCTACTTTCAGTGTCAAGGAAGCGGAGGTGCTACTTCGTCTTTACAGTCTTTACACTGTAATAAATGCAAAGTTTCTAATTATATTCTTATCCTTATGCAGAAAAATGCAGCAAACCGTAACGGCGTGAAGCTACATATACAGCGTGACAAGTCAAGTTCATCGGGAGAGTAAACTTGAACTTTTCTTGCCCTGTATAGAAAGTTTTGGATACCTGTCTTACTGACTTTTTTCTGCTTCAACATGAGCTCCAGATACAATTCTGACAGGATGATTCAACTGAAGACTAGACTTGCGTATTAAGAAGTGTTTGAATTACACTGTGGCTTTCAGGAGAGGGTACTGTACACTTGTATGAACACACATGAATTAAACTTTGCTTAGGGCTGGGTGAGATATATATAAATATATATATATATATATATCAATCAATAAATTATATTCTATGTTTCTATATCATTTATCGTATCGCAATGTCCGCTCTCAGTAAATGAGAAAATACTTTTCACTTGTATTTTATTCACACAGGAAAAAATAAATAAAAGGCTTTCATGTGGTTGTTTCATATAGATTGTTCATTAATCGAATTACAAAAAAACAGCCTTAATTTAAATTCATAGAGAGAATATTTAGCCTGGGACAACAAATAAACAGAAAAAATTATTCCCTGTTGCAAAATGGCAACGCACAGCAGACCGGCAATGGTTTGTCATAACAGTTTCCAAGAAATATGCTGTTCAGAGATAAGCACATGAAGCCAGAGTGTGCGACACTTTAATCTTACTTTCAAGTCTACTGAGTGATCAGCACCTCACGACAGCCCATGGTGTGCATTCATTTTCTATATTATGTAACTGTTTATCATCATTTTATAGAATAGAATAGTGGCCGTGTTTTGTGTTTCACCGCATTTTATGACTCCATACACACATATAGAGTAATAAAAAGACATTCGAATATTTCAAATTTTTTAGCTCATACAGTGTGTCGGCAGATGTCATGGCTGCCACCTTCCACAGCAGACAGCCCGACAATCTCCTCCTCTCAACTCCTGCTCACATTACAGTATATGGAAGAGAGACTCTGTCAGCATCCATCTATTACTGTGTGTGTGTGTGTGTGTGTGTGTGTGTGTGTGTTGTTTTTTTGTGTGTGTGTGTGTGAGTCCTGACATAGCTGCAACTTCCAAGGCAGTTAGCTTCACACAGGCAGGAAACCTTCACTCACTCTGTAGCCCCAGGTCAGACACACACACATATACATACACACACACACACACACACACACACACACACACACACACACACACACACACACACACACACACACACACACACACACACTGTAGTAGATAAATGTTTGGAGGGAGAGGTTTTCCACATGAAGGATTCTGTACAATGGATCTGTGGTCACTCTCCATCATACAAACACACACACAAATACACACACACACACAATAAATGAGGAGATACACACCGAGTGTATCGATGCAAAAAAAGTACACACACACACACACACACACACACACACACACACAAAAAAAATAGTGTGTGTGGGTTCTGCTGGTTGATGAATGAAGCATCCCACCACAGATGGTGGTATAGAGAAATGCTTATACATTACACACACACACACACACACACACACACACACACACACACACACACACACACACACACACACACACACACACACACAGACAAACTCATTAAACTCTGCAGAGTGTTGTGTTGTTTCATTGTGTTACGCGAAAGCCCGGAGGGCAAGAATCTCAGTGCCAATCAAGCATTAGCAGCACTTCTCACACACACACACACACACACACACACAACTACAAGCTCACAAGTACGTTAACACACACACGCACAGGCAGACACACACTGTTGGCTTAGCAGTCTGTGTGATGCCTGGTTGCCTGCAGGTCTGGTAGCAAGGGCCTCTGCTGTCCTAGTTGTTTTCCATCCAAACCTATCCCTCGCACGCACACACACACACACACGCACACACACACACACACAAACACACACACACACACACACACACACACACACACACACACAACACACACACACACACAACAGCTCAGACAGATGCTGTGTAGCTGTAGGAGATTCAGTTTGGGATGTTATACTGTATATATTTCAGATACCAGGCTGTTAAATTAACTAAAAAAAAACATGGCACACACACACAAACAAACACACACAAAAACCTCAGAGGTGAGATGTGGAGGAGCAGACACACAGACAGATATTTTAAAACAACAGGACGTTTCAGCAGAAGCAGAAATAAACTACCACACTACTCTCACAAGTATCCTGACCCTGAACTCTAACATTTGACCTCTTGAAAATCAACTTTCCTCACAGAGAAAAGAACATTAAGAAATTTAATTTCAGCAGCAGGTGGATCTGGACTCGCCTCATCAGGAAACAGAAGGATGCATTTAATTTGCAGCAATTTTTATTTAAAGGAGTTAATCACAACTTTGATCTTGTTTTTGTAGTTTTGGCCATCTGTTCTATGAGTAATGAGTACATCATATTCATCAAGATAACTGGTGAGATCTGAGAGCACAGTGACATCACTGATAAAAAAAAAAAGTCTGATATGTCAAGAAGCAGTCAGATGATCAGACAGGCTGTAAACAAACACTCAAACTATTCAAACTTATTTGGATGAGAAAACGTCTCAGTCCCTCCCCCCCTTTCCGCTGAAGCCCAAAACAGCCCCTCCCCCCACAAGGGAGAATTAATGCGTGTGCATGAGCAGTGATTGACACGCAGTTAGACACCCCCCCCCTCCCCCCCCGCCCCTGATTTGTGCATCTGAACAGGGAGCGGTGGATTTTTGCAAATCGTGGTGCCAGGGAGCCAGAGTTTTTTTTAAATGACCTGCTTCATGTAGTTCTACTGGAACATAGGGTCAGTTTCAGCAAATATGACAGAAAGTCTTGCCTACTGCAGCTTTAACAGACCGACTTTGACTGACTCTAGGCTACTTCCCATATTTGTGAGAACTAGGGCTGCACAATATGACTAAAATCAAAATCACGATTAATTGCACATTTTACCTCGATAACGATAAATGAACGATAATTACATTATTTTGTGATTCGACGACGGACACTGCGTTTTTGTATTTTTTTGTATAAAGATTTTTGTGCATGATAAAAATGTAAATAGGCTAAACAATATATTTTTTAACTGCTAATTAACTTGTTAGTCCTAATTTTGAACCAGCAAGTTGCGTTTTAAGCTCCTCTTTTTTTCTGCTTGTGGTGAGCTACATGACGCGTGAAACTATACTGATGAGGACCGGCGAGTTTAGTATACTAGTAGAGTATAGCAGGCAGACACACAGCTGACATTCTGCAGGTGGAGGCGCTGGAGACAGGCTCGGGCATACACGCCGCGGGCCGCTGTGTCAGACTTGTGTCAGTCCCGCAAGCGCTTTCAGGAAAGTGCCCGATATATATGATATTTACGTGTAGCAAGCCTAAACATTAATTCCCGACATGTTTATATCGGTCAGCAGCGCGGACACAGTTGTCCGCGCTGACGTACCGTCGCCTGTTGGGACACAGATGTTGTCCATACCGTGGCTCTGACCACGGGAACAGTGACTGCTCGCTTCAACGCAGCGTAAAAAAACTCTTGAAAATAATGTCCATTTCGCAAATGTATCTGTCTCTGCAGTCATCTCAACCATTCGAATACAGCAACAGGAAATAATAGTCATGGCTTGGTTACCTCTGACTATCTCGTTAGGTTTAATATAATCAGTAAGCAGTGTATTGTTGTTGCGGCCAGGACTAGGGATCGATGAGAAAGGATGCTGCGCAGACAGAGTGCACCAAGTTCAAGGTAGTTCTGGCGCTAAGTTCCAGACGCAGCTACGGTGGCTCTGCAAAAAAATGTATATGCACCCCGCAAAAGAAAACACCACATGAAATATTAAATGAAGTTAACTGTTCACACAATACAGTAACGTGAGCTATTTAAATTAGCTGAAAACATGGTTAAATGTCATTTGCTTTTACCAGTGTATCGTGTACATGCCATTTTAGCGCATAGCTTGCTAGCTCAAAGTTTGTTGTTGTTTTCCAAATCGAAGGGATTTTGAGAACGGCAACACACAGACAGTGGAATGTGAGGGGCCAAGCCTGACATCCTCCGTGTGACAACAGGCTTCATCCTAGAAATGTACTTCCGTTGATCCAGACTAAGTTTTAGGTAATTTCTACAAAAATATCCCTTAAAGTTCTTGCAGCCCAGTAACAAATGGGTTAGTAACTCTGGCTGGGGCGGTGTGTTTTAAACCTGCCTGATGGGTCTGACTGGTGATGCCTCCCATCCTGTCAAACACTGTAGGAATGTCATCGTGTTCCCAGACCAGACCAGAAGAATTGCATCCGTTAGTATGTCATCATAACATACGTGAACATCCTTTAGTTCTGAGTGAGAAATATTAAAACTTTAAAATGTTAATACTGTTCCCTGCTGTTACCAAAATCATAAAGACAGTTTTTTATGGTAAATACAATCAGTGCTGTGTTGTGTGTTTTTACAAACTCCAGGTTTCATTGCAGCAATTTGTCTTCTTTGGAAAATCTTTTCAATAACACATTTTCTACTATTTTATATGCATTTGTTGTTGTTCCATTTCCCTCCTAGATGAGCTTTTATGTCATTTGAGTCTGTTTTTCATTGTGATCTCTTGCGGTGAGAAGCTTTTATGAAACCCTTGGGGAGGCTTTTTGTCTCATCTGCGCTGTTTGTACATGACATCCTTTCATCTATCTTTTTTCTAGCATAGATGCATGTCATAAGCCATATTTTATAGCAATTACAGCTGTGATTGTCATAAAAAACATGTTGATGGTCCCGTTCTGGTATTTACTGGCCTGTTTCTGCAGTAAGAAAGGCAAGGTGAAAAATGTACACCAACCACCCACATATTGCCAAATTTGGTTCAACTACTTTGGCAGGTAACCAACTAGGCTGTTCTCTGCTTGATTCAGCACTTTGTCTGCTAAAATACTGAAGGTTTGTGGGTGGAATTCAGAAACTATTAACTTGACTGGTGGAAAAACAAGTCAAGGCGAAAGATAGTTGAGCAAAAGTAAACACAGGAAACACACTGTGGTGGCAAATGAGCTCAAGCTGCCATCTATCCTGGGGAAATTTGTCTTTCTTCTCTACCAAATATTATTATGAAGTTGAAATCTGTCACATTGTCAATGAAATGAAATAAAAAGGGGCTGCTGAATTTTGCATACAATAGCCACCGTAACCAGCTGTGTCCTGGTGGTGGGTTACACAAAAAATGTTTCTCAGACACACACACACACACACACACACACACACACTATATATATATATATATATATATATATATATATATATATATATATATATATATATTTACTGTTTACACAACAGCAGAATTAAAATCTGCCCAAGAAAGTGCACATAGCATGCATGAACATGTTCCACAACGCCTTGATTCATATGCCACACTTCCACTGTGTGTTACGGCATGGCTCTACTCAACTTGAGTTTTTGGGGTTTTCCATTTTGTATATTACCTGTTAATTATTTTACTATCGCCTCAGTCGAGGATCCAAGTGAGCTGAGCTGATATTAGAAGGTGGAGTTAAAAAACCCTACGGACCACTGATTGGTCAGAGAGAATCGTCAGTAGCACGACATGGGACATCCTGCATAAACCGGGAAATCCTGCATAAACCAGACATTTTTAAATAGCCAAGCAACCGTTAATGGCGACTGCAATTTTTCCAGTCATTCAACCCAGATTCCAAAAAATGGCAGCCTGCAAAACTACGCCGTACACACTACGCTGTACAATTGACGAAGTGCAGAAGTTCCTCTGTTTGGTTGCCGGTAAAAGGATTCATGGAGTGTGGCGTTGCAGATGATGTCACAGGGGAGACCTCTAGCTCACCCATGTGGGCTGAGTCCTTGGCAGCGGCCTGGGTCGAATCCGACCCGCGGCCCTTTGCTGCATGTCTCTCTCCCTTTTCCTGTCTCCAAGCTATCCTATCAATCAAAGGCTGTAAAAGCCCAAAAAATAATACAAAAAAAAAATGGGGGTACAATCCGCAGTGGAAAACCAAATAGAGAAAAGCATCTGGTACCAAATGTGAATCGAGTCGAACCATGCAGCGGAAATGAGGCAATAGTTTTTTACTTTCGCAGTATTGTGCCCAGTAAGACCAGTCTTTCGCTGAGTAGCACTACTGTAGCTAGTGTGTGTCAAGTACCTTTGCTCGAAGGCCATGTCAGTGGTATTTATTAGTGCTGTCAGTTAAATGCGTTATTAACGGCATTAACGCAAACCCATTTTAACAACATACATTTTTTTATCGCGAGATTAAAGTTCTTTTTGGCCTAGCAAACTTTGTAGTTTTTTTCACATGCTGTTGCAACAACTAGTAACATTAGAAAAACTACAACACCACACCGGATCTAGCCAGACCGGAAACAGAACAACACAACAGGCACGCCGCACGCACTTGTTTGGGCTTGCGAGCCGGCCAAAGTGTAGTAGGCTAACGTTACATTTTGAGTGGATGGCGAGCGCGAGACGCCGAAATGGATGCCAATAAGATTCTGAATGGAAAGTTTACTTTTAAAAAGTTGTCAAATGGTTGCATTGACAAGACCAAAGTGATGTGTGTGTTTTGTCGTTGTGAACTGAGCTATCATCGCAGCACGCGTCAGTCTGAAATACCATTCGATGGCCGAGCACACAGCGATCAATTCTCCAAAGCCCAACACAGCCGATGCCACTTCTCCATGTTGATAAGAGCATTAAAATGAGAAAAAAAATAATGGGACAAAAAGAAATCAAGGGACATTTAGAATAGATAAAAATGTGCGATATAAAATTAAATATTTTAATCGTTTGACAGCACTATTATTTATCAAAGTAAATTGCTAGCTTCTCTATTTTAAAAATTCTAACTAAACCGACAGGTGACTTGAGAGAAGATATCTAAAATGCAACTCAGAGTAGTTCCTGACTTGGCTGTTTAGTTTTTTTAAATGTGTTTTGAGTTTTGAGGTTGTTAAACTATTTCAGGAACAAACTGGTTAACATGACCTAGTTTACTGTAGTTGAAACATCCCAACCAATCCTCCTCTTCTTCTCTTGTTAATACAAAAGTAGCTGAAGCCTGTTTTAATCCCCATCCAACAGCTTTTGAACAAGTTTTCCTATCAAGTGCCAGTGCTGTAATTATTAACTTTTTTAATTTTTTGGCCTTGATTCGGCAACTGAACTTGGATGCTCTTATCAGCATTACACTGCTCGACATTCACAGTTTCTGCACACCGAACCTCAGGAGAACAACCAGTCCATTAAGGATGCTGGTTGAGTGCCTTGCTCAAGGTTACTGCAGGAGAGGACGTGTTCATTTCTTTTCCCCTCCCCAGCGTGTCACATCCAATAAAGCTGGAGATGCCTTGACAATAACTTGTGCAAAATAAAACGACGAGGCTGCTGGTGAGTTATTTTTAAGGAGGAGCGAGGGATTGGCTCGGAGGCGGTTTGAGGTACCTGATTGCCACTGCTGATGTTTGAAGACAAACTCATTTCATCCCCCCGGGACGCTCAAGTTAAATCTGACCCAGTTTGGTTGAAACATGCCAGTGAGTGATGATACCTTGTGAAAACCAATCAAAAAGCATGGATTCAAAACCAATTTTCACTTCAAATGCTCATGAGTGTCACTTTGTGATAATAATTTAGAAATATTTTACTTTAATTTGTGCAGGGAGCATCCCCTGAGCTTTTATCAGAAACAGAGTAATTCATTCTAAAGCGGTAACACACTTTTTAATCCTGAGAGTTGCTGCTGTTGACATGAATATCTCCAGCTAAGCTGCAGAGGCTGCGCTGCCTTTCTCAGGGGCACTTGGGCAGCCGTTGTTGAAAGAAAATAGGGAGATTTGACAAAAAGCTTTGGGCTGGTTCTAGAAAAAAAAGGTAGTAAGTGGACCTTTGGTTAGATTGTTTTGACTGTATTAAAGCAGAAATCCGGCGCAAAATGAACCTAGGGGTTAATAACACGTGTACCGAGTCGACCGATCTCTGGAATATGTTGTCATGCTAATCGAATGTGACCAGTTTTAGCACAAACCGCTAATTAGCTTATAACGCTAGTCATCGGGGCACGGGTAAAGAAAAAAGAAATCGTTACTTCTATACCAGGCTCAAAACAGCACTACACTTCCACGGTAGCATAATGAGGGTCCCTACATGTAAACCGAAGCATTGAGAACTTTGTGAGTATACAGACAGTTTATTAAAAAGATACTTTATAAAGACAGTACCGTTCACGTATACAGGCGGGCGCCATCTTGGGAAAACAGTCACGACCAGTCAAACGACGAACGCCTATGTTACTGGTTACACGGTGTTCGACTAGCGTTATAAGCTAATTAGCGGTTTGCGCTAAAACTGGTCACATTCGATTAGCATGACAACAAATCACGGTCAACTCTGTACACGTGTTTTTAACCCCTAGGTTCATTTTGCGCCGGATTACTCCTTTAAGAATGAACTTTTGTGCAAAACTCATGGGAGTCTCACCAACTTTTGTCCTCTGCAGGGAAGTCTGAGTTTGTTCCCAACCGTATGTGAGATTTCTACAAACATATAAATAAAGCAGTTAATCCTCTGTTGACTAAACTGATAAACATGTACTGAGTAGTTCATCTTATTCTAAGTGATGAGTAACAGAAATACAGAATATTTTAAAAATCACACACACACAAAAACACTTATACACACAGCGCAGTGTATAACAGTGCTTTCTAATATTTCTTGCATCTTCTATCTGTGATTCAGGTCTCGTTTAGTGATGTCTTGCGGCTGCATGTTGCGGGAAGTGATGCTGAAAAAGAGTTGTGTTTCTCCCTCTGGCCTTCTCCTCCTCTCATCCGTAACACACACACACACACACACACACACACACACACACACACACACACACACACACACACACACACACACACACACACACACACACACAACACACACACACACACACACACCTCTACTGCTATACTTGTGAGGACAGTGTATTGACTGCAACCCCAATTTTGTACCGAGGTGGCAGTTGAGCCCTCACAATGTGATATATGAATAACATTACACACACACATACACACACACACACAAGGACATGCAGTTAATGTAAGTATATGGAATTAAATTAGACTATACATAAGGATGAATAATTCCACATAATCAACATGGTTAGAGGTTATGTAGGGATAGAAAAATCTCACACACACACACACACACACACACACACAGCTGCAGGCTGAGAGCTATGATAAAAGTGGAACATCGCTGACGCTGATGTATGGCTAACTCTGTAGCTCGCTCTGTAACACCAGAATCTAATGAAAGTTAATGATTTTTGCAGCCTTAAATCTGGTGAGATCTTTTTGTTCACTGACACCCTTAGACGTGCTTGTGTTTTTTTTTACTTTTTTACTTCGGTACAATCTCTCTTGCTTTCTCCATCTTGAATTCATAGTGGATAGCAGTAATATCTTCTCATTACAATCATATTGCACATGCATCTTTCTAAAACAAACAAGAGAAATTTGGGGCTCAGTGTTTTGCTCATTGACACTTTGACATGTGGAGAAGGAGCTGGGGATAGAATAACTGTTTTCTGTATTAGAAAGAAACCTGCAATAAAAAAAGGTCTTAACATTTTTTTTTTCAAATCTTATCATGCATAATGCATCTGCCATGGTTGACTTTGTTGTTCATCATTAGGAATAAGTCAGGGAATATTTGGCCAGCTGCTGATTTTACAGCTCGTGTTTTCGGTTTTCAAACATCCCAACGTTAAAGTTTGCGTGGCTCAGCTGTTCTGTGAGCTTAATGCTAACATAGCATGTTAGCATGCAAACCGTAAGCACGTTTACATGGTATGTTGGCCTTAGGCTGAACGCACAGCTGAGCCTACAGCTGAGACAGTTCAAATGGATGATGTTTGAACTTAGCTTGTGGTCTTGGCTCCATTACATGTTTGAAAAATGTTCAGATTTTTTAAAGTGGGGTTGTATGAGGTACTAATCCATAGTCAGTGTATAACCTACAGTAGATGGCGGTCGGCACGCCCCTAGTTGGAAGAAGCAGGCAGTAGGACAATCACAGAAGCCGAGCAAAGTACTGCCATGGACAGGGGAAGTGGCTAAACACCTAGAAAACTCAATATCAGTTTAAGTGTACACTATATTTAGAATATTTTCACAGCTTTACCTTGCCGTCAGACAGCCCTGTTAAAGTTTATGCGGTGGGGGGAACTGAAGCTGTAATGTATGCTCTCGTCAAAGCCACCAGACTCCATTAACGAAAACAACTATTTTATGGCTTAGTTTGCTCGTTAGCTTTGTTAGTTCCTAACCCTTTAAAAATACCAATACAAGTCACACAATAACACAAACAAGATAAACGATCGAGGCAGCGGTTGATCAGCAACTCCCATGTTCTGCAAGGTGAAATTAAGGTTGTTAGTTATATAACTTACAGTGATACACTGACTATAGGTAAGTACCTCACGAAATTCGAATTATCCCTTTAAATGTAAATTAAGCTTGGTTTTTAAGATGAAATGTTGATAAAAATGAAAATGGACAAACAAACATCATGGCACCTCTGGTGTCTCTCCACTGCACAGCATGAGCCCCACTTTGTGATAACTGCCTCTTGTGCTCGGAAAAAAAGGGAACATCACTTTGGAGCACTCTCGGTTGACCCCTGCAGGACTTTCAAAGCATTTTCGCAACAATTGGCCCAATCTGAAGAGAGTATTTTGAACGTGCAGTTCATACTGGTAATAATGGTATTTTGGAGTTAAGTGTATGTGCTCGTGCTAGCCTGATTACATGTGTTTTTGTGTATGTGTGTCTGTGTTTATGAAAGTGTGAGTGTATGTACAATACCTGTGTGTTTGGACAGGTATTCAAGTTTGTTATCCTGTGTCTCATACTATTATGGTCATGGTGCTTCCACACACACACACACACACACACACACACACACACACACACACACACAGTGCAACGCTGCTGTTGCTATGAGACAAATGGATCTGTCGGGAGAACAGTCTATGCTCCTTTTTTTCACTTTCTGAAGGTACAGTAAAATAGCGTTGTAAGAATCGCCATCCACATATAAGTCTTGTACCGCAGATACAGGATCTTCTATCTATAAATGGGGATATCTTTTTGCGTGTGTCCCCATACATGCGCAGTACAGCAGCGGGGGGCGGGAAGTTGCTGCATCCCTAAAACTAGAAGGCTCATTGATTGCGATTCACCGGCTACCGGTGTCATATGCCAAAAACTAGAACTAGAAGGCTCATTGATTGCGATTCACCAGCTACCGGTGTCATATGCCAAAAAGTGGTCATCTGCTAAAAAACTGATTGCTGTCTACCCTACATGCAAATAAAATCGACACGTTAGATGAACGCCAGGGTTCTTGGGCTGTCCAGCACGTTGTTTTGTTGCCGGCAGTTGCGTAAATTTCTCCGGGCGTTCTGCATGCTGTTTAAAGGTCCCATGACATGGTGCTCTTTGGATGCTTTTATATAGGCCTTAGTGGTCCCCTAATACTGTATCTGAAGTCTCTTTTATATAGACCTTAGTGGTCCCCTAATACTGTATCTGAGGTCTCTTTTATATAGACCTTAGTGGTCCCCTAATACTGTATCTGAAGTCTCTTTTATATAGACCTTAGTGGTCCCCTAATACTGTATCTGAAGTCTCTTTTATATAGACCTTAGTGGTCCCCTAATACTGTATCTGAAGTCTCTTTTATATAGGCCTTAGTGGTCCCCTAATACTGTATCTGAAGTCTCTTTTATATAGGCCTTAGTGGTCCCCTAATACTGTATCTGAAGTCTCTTTTATATAGACCTTAGTGGTCCCCTAATACTGTATCTGAAGTCTCTTTTATATAGACCTTAGTGGTCCCCTAATACTGTATCTGAAGTCTCTTTTATATAGGCCTTAGTGGTCCCCTAATACTGTATCTGAAGTCTCTTTTATATAGACCTTAGTGGTCCCCTAATACTGTATCTGAAGTCTCTTTTATATAGACCTTAGTGGTCCCCTAATACTGTATCTGAAGTCTCTTTCCCGAAATTCAGCCTTGGTGCAGAATTGCAAGGCAAGATGGAGAGTGGGGGTGTGGCCTTGACCAACTGCTACTTTGCTCGTTTGAAAGCCATGATGTCTCTCTCTCTCTCTCTCTCTCTCATGGGTGGGCCAAATTCTCTGGGCGGGCAAAGCAGAGAAAGGGGAGGTAACCTTGCTCCTTATGACCTCATAAGGAGAAGATTCCAGATCGGCCCATCTGAGCTTTCATTTTCTCAAAGGCAGAGCAGGATACCCAGGGCTCGGTTTACACCTATCACCATTTCTAGCCACTGGGGGACCATAGACAGACTGGGGAAACGCATATTAATGCTAAAAAACCTCATAAAGTGAAATTTTCATGCCATGGGACCTTTACGGCTGAGCCCGGCTCCCTCCATCTCTCGCCCGGGGCCGGGGCACATTGCTACGCGCTGTGGCGTTTTCTCCAGCAGGCTGAACCGGGCTCCCTCCTTCTCCAGCCCGGGCCACATCCCTACCTGGATGTGTGACAGAAAAAAGTTTACTACCGCTGCCACCATGATATAATCTGGTCTTTAACACTCACGATGACTCCGGAATATCAGTTTATTCACTCAACGGAAGATATTTTATTTAACGTTATTATTAATAATAATAATAATACATTTTATTTATGGTCGCCTTTCCTGATACTCAAGGCCACCTTAGAAGAACAAAATAGTAAAAGATGCACAACAAAGACCAAACAGAATTACAAAGCAATGAACAGCAACAGACAAATACTATCAAATTACACTGGGTTATTCTGGCGAACATACAAGTGGGCTCACACACATGGCTACTCTGATACCTCTAGGTGCAACCTCTTAAACAGTCCGTGCTGCAACACGTATATCACAAACAATTCCTATTGTCACATGACTGACTGAACCGCGCTTATAGTTAGTTATTTAATAATTGTTGGTGTTCATATATAGAATTGCCACTATTGATATCTGGACTATTCTTTCATTGACACTTTTAGGTTTTCAGCTTTTTAAATAATTAATTCATTTTCAATCAAATCTAACTAAAATGGAAGGAGTTCTGTCTGTCTGTCAACCGGTGTATTGCCGAGCATCCAACTGAGGAATATTTGAGACCATTGCTTAATTTATGATTTAATGTTTCTTACTGAAGTAAAAGTAATTCAGTAAAATGCATTTAGGTATCATGAGTGAAAATACACAATCTGGAGAGGAATCCCTTCCAAAATGTAATGTTACTGATTTAAGATGTATTGTAATGTTAAATATCTGGGTCTAAATACCCAATATTCTGTTCAAGAGTTCAGTTCATGCAACGCTTCATGAATATTTTACCTTTACACTGAAAAGTAACTAATGACAAAATAGTCAAAAGCACAATATTCCCCCGACAGAAACCGCAGAGTAAAACAGCACTGATACTACGAAAATGTGCTGAACTGAAGTGTGCTAATTCATGCCGTCGTTAACACAAACAGCTATAGGGTTAAGGTTCTTGCTCGAGGACATTTCAGCAGCGTAAAAGACTGCTGAACTCGTCACCTTCAAGGCTCAGGACAATTTCCGCCAGCACCCGGCCATCTGGCTGCCGTTTTATAGAGCGGTGTGGAGCTATTAGAAGCTCCGCCACAGTGTCATCCAAAGATCTTCTAATCAAATCTGATGGCGAGAGAAAGTGAGTGACAGTGTGGTAATGCCTCTGTGTGTGTGTGTGTGTGTGTGTGTGTGTGTGTGTGTGTGTGTGTGTGTGTGTGTGTGTGTGTGTGTGTGTGTGTGTGTGTGTGTGTGTGTGGTGCCATCCAAATTTAGTGGCAGCTATCTGAGGTAAACAGCTGGTGATTGGAGGGGGTACGTCCTATTTTGGAGAGCTTCCCAGGCACTCACTCTCTCTCTCACACACACACACACACACACACACACACACACACACACACACACACACACACACACACACACACACACACACACACACTCTCGCTCTAATATTCTACATGCCTCATCACTTCCCTAAACACACACACATACACAATAAATCACACACTGAACTGTTGACACACACTTCAGCAGAAGCACATGAATAAACAAAGACAAACACGCAGAAAACACAATAACATGGCCACCAGAGTCCATTTTGACGGACTGTCACGTTCCCAAAAACAATATTTATCCATAAAGGCTTTCACTGAGCCGCACATTAACGGTCATATAGTAGAAAAACATGTCAAAGCACAATATAATACTGTGGTAACATTTTCGGGCCAATATTAAAAGTAAAATAGAGAAGCTGCACAAATGTCACAGCGAGAATGACAACGTCCCTCCAGAGTAGATTTCACTTTGAATTTTAAATTCAATCTTAACCCTAAATTAAGTTAAAAGATAAAAACAAAGAAACTCAGTACACATATATACAGTATCTTTTGTGCTACTGAGTCATTGTATGAGTAGAGTGAAGAAACTTTAAATGTACATTTTTTATGCAGTCCAATAGACCAGCAGCTTACCAACCTGGGGCTGCAAATGATTTATTGAAGCCAAAAACGGTATATTTCCAATAAGCAAATGTCTCACCATGTTGTTAATCTTGGTGATAAATGCCCTTTTCCTGTGGAATAATAAATACTTGCAGCCTCTAGGCGTCCTGCTTTTTTTTATCTGGATAAAAAAAAATTAAAAAAAAGCAAGCTGCAGTATTTGGTTTCTGTTCAATGGTTTTTGCAGCCGATCAGTTAGGTAGCCAGTCATACAGTTGGTCCACCTGTCATTAAATAAGTAATTGACCAAATCAGTGGGCTCCTACTTTCCAAAATGATCACACAAAATGAAATAAACTTTGACCTCAGATATTTACATTCTGCTACTGTTTCCATGCACAAAAACACAGTCATAACTTCTAATTTGCCAATTTTGTTTTAGATGCAGTGGAAACAAAAAAGAACTGCAGGAACTTGCCGTTTTAAAGGTCTATTATTCCAATCCGTACAGAGGCTACAGACTGAAAAGAGATTAGGAAAGAGCCAATGTAAAGGTGTATGAGATCATTTTGATAATTTCAGACCCGGTACTGTCTAGATAGCCTGGAAATCCAGACCCAAATCCGAAAGATTAAGGGTCTGGCATTGAGTAATGAAAATGGCCCAACTCGAGGGGCGGCACCAAGCATGCAGTTGAAAACCTCACTGCATGCAATTGGATAACAATACGACCAATCACAACAATACACGGGGTGACGTATCCAGAGCCCCATACACTTAACTACCAGCGGAGCTAACTGGTAGATTAAACTCTTAACTACCAGAGGAGCTAACTGGTAGATTAAACTCTTAGCTACCAGAGGAGCTAACTGGTAGATTAAACTCTTAGCTACCAGCGGAGCTAACTGGTAGATTAAACTCTTAGCTACCAGCGGAGCTAACTGGTAGATTAAACTCTTAGCTACCAGAGGAGCTAACTGGTAGATTAAACTCTTAGCTACCAGAGGAGCTAACTGGTAGATTAAACTCTTGACTACCAGCGGAGCTAACTGGTAGATTAAACTCTTAACTACCAGAGGAGCTAACTGGTAGATTAAACTCTTAGCTACCAGAGGAGCTAACTGGTAGATTAAACTCTTAGCTACCAGCGGAGCTAACTGGTAGATTAAACTCTTAGCTACCAGCGGAGCTAACTGGTAGATTAAACTGTCGTCATCTGTTTAGCTCGCCTCTGGCCCGCCTATATCAGATACACCGATGTGATTGGTGCAGCTTGGCTACAAGGGCATAGTTAATGAGCATCATTACTGAATGCCAGTGTGAGCAAATTCAAATTGTGCTCTCGCAAGAACTCTGGATTTCCAGGGTAGTGTCTAGAGGCATCTAGGTGTCAAATACTTCACTGAAATAATGCTATATACCGTATGTGTGGTAAAACTTAGGATATCATGAAACATGGACAACCTGTCCTCATTATCCCTCATCCCCCATAACTCCTCATGTGAATTATGGGCAGAATGTCTGGTTATACTGTACATTTCACTGAACCGACATCTGACAGAATTAGCCCTATGCTAGTGTTTTGTTTCCACAATCTGGCACAACTTCACCCTCTAGCCAGGAAGGCCCACACCTACGCGAAAGATTACCACGATTACTAGGGGTGTTAATCAAAATATGTAATTAAAATAAATATAATATTGATTCTCTGGACAATGATACAATATTTGCTTAAGTCTGCCACGATAAGATTTCGATTTGATTAAATTCTGAGGGCTGCAATCAATCTTTATAAAAAAAGATAACATTAATGCCCATTCCACACAATCAGTTCCATTAATATCAACTCACAAGAGCAACGTAAATATGATTTGACAATGTTATTATGGCTGAGCCCTTCCAGGCATTTAAATGAGAAACAACCTATTATTTTTGATAAAAATCACTGAATATCAAGTGGGAATTTCAAAATAAAGGCGCATCTTAAACATAATATGTATTGATATTTTCACTTTGCATCGATGATATCGGATCGTTGATCAAGATCGATGTTTTGTTACACCCTTTGTGATTACTGCACTAGTCTCACATCCTGTTGCAGATTAGCCTAAATCTAGACGCACCCTAGCGGCAGCAAATTTAACAGGGGGGTCTAGGCACTCCGTTGACTTGCGAGCTGGAAAAACCAAACTCTTCTGGAAGACTTGGAGTTAAGCTTTTATTTGAGAAAAGAACAAAGAACGGCAGTGAAGTCATTCTTAAAAAAAGGAAGATGCGTTCGGAGTTTTGCCGACCGGATCTGGCAAAAGTTGAATCTATCAACTAGCGTTGCTCTGCCTGGTTGTAGCGCTATCCTATTACGTGCAGAGAGAATTTGAAAGACAACCGTTTACCCCGCCCCTCAGATTGAGCCCTGCCAATGGTGAGTTCCCAGACCCAACATCTTGATGTGGGTCTGGCTTGTCAGGCTAGTTGCAGATCACATTTAGGAAACTCATGCTGACTCCGTATTGTAAAGAGGGAAGTTTAAAACCCTTGCTTCCGATCTACAAGTATGTTCCCCTGCATCCTCATGAAGGCAAATAACCTTAATGGAACCAAGACAGAACTTTGACATGGAAGACTTGTCCATTGTGTGACCATATCTTTGTTAGAATAGGGGATTTTTTTGTATTGGCCAAGAGACACATCAGGCATGTTGAGGACAAAGTATCAAAGACTGCAGTCTTTCATGACCCTGTATGACATGCAAAAGAGGCCAGAGGCATCAGGAATATCAGCAAACATGTATCTGATTTCGTCCACAGCACTTACTTACATTAATTAAAAAATATGAGCAGCCAGTATGTCAGCCAGTCCACCAGTCAGGGAATCATTTCATTAGTCAGGCAGTCTGTAGATTCCCTGTCACAGACAGCCTGGTTGGAAAAAACGGTTGTATTGTTGTTAAGGAGCATGCTCGTTTGGCATAAAACACACACAAACACGCTCATTCGCTCACACAAACACACACTCACAAAAAGAAGCTGCAGTCCCTGTGGACCTATTAGTGCATCTCTGTGTCATCTTTCTGGGCTTAAGTTCTCTATTGTTTGTGACACACACACACACACACACACACACACACACAGAAAGAACTGCGGCACCTGTCAGCACCCCCAGGAAGCTATATTGGTGTTTAGGAGCAACCGCTACAGAGGCATATAGGCTAATTAAACGACACTCCTTTCTCGACAGGCTCTACGCACACACACATGAAAAAAAGATGAATAATGTCTTTGAGAGAGAGGGGGAAAGAAGAAATAAACACAAAAGTGAAAGACTGACACTGCCTGCATCATGGTGTGTGTGTGTGTGTGTGTGTGTGTGAGTGTGTGAGAGAGAGAGAGAGAGAGAGAGAGAGAGAGAGAGAGAGAGAGAGAGAGAGAGAGAGGTAAACCAAGAGAGACAGCAGTAGGTAGCTAAGGGCCACACCAGGTGGTTGCTTAAATCACAACATGGGGTGTGTTTGTTTGTTTGTGTTTTTGTGTGTTTTTGTGTGTGTGTGTGTGTGTGTGTGTGTGTGTGTATAGTGTGCGCGCGCATGGCAGATGGTGCGTGACGGCTGTGTTGC
The DNA here is from genome assembly GCF_010015445.1 of Perca fluviatilis. NCBI lineage: Eukaryota > Metazoa > Chordata > Actinopteri > Perciformes > Percidae > Perca > Perca fluviatilis. The sequence continues at coordinate 30,215,922 of NC_053129.1, read as the reverse complement.
TCCCAGCAGCACAGCTGTCCAAGGCAATACAGCCTGGACACACACCTCTTCATAAACTTAAATAACAGCTTACACACACACACACACACACACACACACACACACACACACACACACACACACACACACACACACAAAATACACTTCAGCTTTTGAATAATCTTATTTTTTAGAGGTTTCACCCCAATAAATATCGACATCAAAGGCAGGGAAACAAATTGGAAATGGCAGAATTTAAAAAAGCTGAAATATCGCCAAGAACCTTTAAAGCTTGACTGAGGTGGAAAAGTTCACATAATCGAAAAAAAAGAGAGGATATGCAAACGGCTGACGGCAACACATTTTGGGAATACACCTTGGCGTTTTGGATGCAACAACTCGATCAAAAGAGGCGTGATGAAAACACCCCAAGGTGGATCAGAAGAAAGCAAACCCTTCATTAAACTAGAATTACCACCCCGCGGTTGTACGCCTCCACAAACCAGTCAAGTTGCAGTTTATATCCATGTCCGTCCACTCATACAATATATGAAGTTAAGACTTTGAAAGAATTCAATAAAAAAGGTATCAAGTTTATTTCTTGGCAAAATGTTAGATACTTCACGCACATACATCTTCAACCCGGCAGCACAGAAGATCTAAACAATCTCCACAAGTTATCAAGGTGGACACCTTAACTGTCCCCAACTCAGTAACCAAATGTCTCCCCTTGTTCCTGAGTTACACCGTTGAATAATGGCTCGATTTTTTTGCAGAAAATTATGATGTCACAGTAAAGTTGACCTTTTGGATATAAAATGTCATCACTTCATTATTTTATCCGATTAGACATTTGTGTGAAATTGTGTCATAAATTAGCGTATGGGATCTTAACCTGACGCCAATGTTTGTCACACAGAACCATTTCCGAAGCCGTCGTTGGAAACGGTTTGGAAAAGGGTGATGCCGATGCTACGGCAGCAGCAGCGTTAACATCTTAAGGAGCCGCCATTGTTGTTTTTGCAACAGTCGCCTCTCTTTGCCCGTCAAACACACCTGAACCACGGCCATCAACACATTCTCATGAACGGGTTGGGTACGCTATTGTATGAAAATGTATGCACACCAATTCGTACGATATCCTACGAAGTTAAGCGACCGCTGGCCGGTCACGTGACGCCGGCTACAGAGCTCAGGGAGCTTTCGGTCGTATCAGGGGCCGTTGGTAGTTGAGTTTAGCCGACAAAAGGTTACTAAAAGCCAGCTACAGGGCACCGTGCGATGATGGTTCTTTCAGGGGCAGTTGAGTTTAGTCGACAAAAAGTTAGCATCATCCTGTGACGACAGTTAAGTTTAGGTACCAAAACGAACAGTTAAGTTTAGGGAACAAAAATTTGATTTGGATTAAAACGCTCCCTAGGAAAAAACATGCATTACCTGGGTGAGTCTTGTGTTTTCCCGTAGAAGTGAACTGCACTCCCCGGGCTGAAAGCGCTGTGTTTTATGACCCGCTCATCCACCCCGACCTCCTCCCTGCGCGGTCCACAGCGTTCTTATACAGCAGCAGTCAATGTGGTGCATGCAGCAATACATAAGTTGAATACATACAAATTACAGTGCTTTACTTTTCGGGGCTACATGTACAAATGGTTCCTGAGAATAGCCTGTGGCCATAGCCGAGTTTTCGTGTAAACTCATGATAACGTGAAAATCCATCTGCCTGTGCAAGTTTAATTAAACAAATCTTGAGTTATGGCCAAACACGTTTTGCAAGGTAAGAGTGATTTTTTTGACCACCAAATTCTAATCAGTTCATCATTAAGACGAAGTGGACATGTGTGCCAAATAGGAAGACATTCCCTCCGGGCATTCCGGAGAGATGGTGTTCGGAAGAATTAGACAGACAGGCGGACAAACTGAAAACATAACGGCTCTGGCCAAGGCTGTTGCCGGCGCAAAACGGCATTAAAAACACGATTATCATGTTAGGTGAGAAGAATGAAATGCCAGGATCTAGCAGTGCTCAATTAATTATGTATACTTGTGACACCCTCTTGATCATATTCAGTTAAAGATAAAGCAGCACACACTGATTCCCGTTTTATTCTACCAAAATTTTAGAAATTGCCCTAAAACTTGCGCAACCTTGTAATGGAAACAAGTTGTGGTTTGTAACAGGAGTTTTGAGCTAAACACACAGATGTCCATCAGAAGTGTGACTGACAGTTACACAGATACATGCAGTCGACAGGGGCCGAACCCATCTGATAAAGTGAGAGTCATACGATGCTAACAATATGAAGTGGGATTCTTTACTTGCAGTGTGAATCTCAGTGAATCGCTGAACAGGCAAAAAGGGGGAGGAAAAATGCTCACTGACATGCTCAATAACACAAACATTTCACATCGGCTCATGAAAAATAAATACATCACAAGGTATTTAACAATCCAGAAGCCCTGCTGCCACACAGAGGAGGGGGAGGAGGAAGGAGGAAGAGCCAGCTGGAATAACAACAGTGATTATGATAATAATAAGTGGGTGTATTAGTTCATCCGGTGCTGCCCACCTGCTCTCCTTTGACCACAGCTGGTGAGAATGTATGATTTGTTCTAATTTTAGTTTTAACATTATGGTGGTGTTGTGTGGGATGGCTTCAGGCTGCATCGTCCGGCTTAAAACAGCTGCTGAATCCACCTCCCATTCAGGATCCAGGGAATAATGTCAGTATGTCTGTATGTCTTTAATTCAATGCAATACGACTTCATGTATCCCTGAACGGACAACTGTACACAGCATCTTGATACCCAGGTTGACAAATGCAAAGCTAAAAACAACTAAAGTAATTAAGTAAGTAAGTAAAGGCAGCAAAATTAATTCTCTTAACTCATCCCCTCAAGGGAGCAGTGGCTAAGCATTTACAGCACCCAGGAACCAACTCCAGATCTGAGCCAGTGACTTGATCAAGGGCACTGATTGGAGAACCTAATCTACATGTTTTTGATGGTGGGGGAAACCGGAGCGCCCGGGGGAAACCCATGCAGACATGGGGAGAACATGGAAACTCCACACTGAAAGGACCGTGCTATCCACGGCGCTACCATGCCGCCAAAATTTCATTTCAAACCAAAGTATGGAAGTTGTTCAAAAGCATAAGAAACTACAAGGGCCTCCCTGCAAGGCTATGCCCCCAATGTCGCAATGTCAACGTTGCGACTTGAGTTTTAAAGTGATATTTGTGTATCCGCACCGTGATTCAGATCTGCTCCAAAATTGAATGGTTCTTCCTTGGCCCGTGCTACACCCTTTATCCAAGTTAGTAGAAAACCAGTTTTTCTGTAATCCGGCTGACAGACAAGGAGACAAAACCAAGCCGAAAACTTGGTGTGTTCAATTTGACTCAGAAAATGTGCATTCCGCTTCAGCAGCAGGATTCCTCCATATATATTCATTCATTAACACACAGAGTCTTTTGCTCAGAGTTTAAACAAGACAGCAGAGTGTTTATTTCAACATGAAGCAAACAGACTTAAAATGATGCAATTAACAGGAGCAGAAGAGAACAAGCGGAAACAGCAAATGTTGTTGACCCGGCGTTGAGATACTGTTCTAATGCACCTCCCATCGTGAAGATTTAATTCCCATTTAAACATGAACAGAGTCCAAACTAATCTAATTTAATCTGCCCTCTCCTCTCATTTCCCCCTCTGTGTCTGCTCGTTGCCACCGCTGTCTCCTCCGCTCCTCTCCATCCTTTCATATCCTCCTCTTCTCTCCTTTTATCTCCTTTCAACTTTTCACCTCTCTCCTCTGCTTTCATCTCCTTCCCCTCCCCCCCATTCCTTTTCTTTCCTGCTCTTCTTACCCATCTTTTCCTATCCTATTTTTTTTTTTTACCTTAACAAGGCTTCATTAATGGAGGAGAGATTTATATATAGAGTGTGAAAGAGGGAAGCAGAGATATAGATAAAACCAGAGCGAGAGAGAGAGAGGAAAAAAAGAGAGAGGCGGAGAACTAGACAGGGAGGGTGAGAAAGGAAGGAAATGACTGAGGCATATAGAGAGAAAAAGGGAGAGGTGGCCGTTGGGTTTTTATAATTGGCTGTCGGTGACTACAGTATCCCTCTGCCCACACACACACACACACACACACACACACACACACACACACACACACACACACACACACACACACACACACACACACACACACACACACACACACAGATCACATTTCCTCATCTCGCCTCCCCTAACATGACATGAAACCCGCTTCTGAAGCCTCGAGGCTCTGAACATTTAAATTATCTCCCATCTCCTCGACTCACTGTGGGCTAAAGATCACAGGTTCAGCTTCACAGCAGCAGCACACACTGTCATTTCCTTCTGATTCGCCTAATTAGGGTTGCTAACGACTTCTCCGTACAATGTCCCAAATCCAACCTGCGTATGTATTAACCCATACGGCAATATTGTGAGTAGCATATTGATGGGAGAAATATCACCACGGTTGGCTGTGCGCAGCCCATTTGTGGTGTTTTTCCCTGTGTGTATTTACTGCCCACTTTTGGAAAGTAGTACTAGTAGAAGTGTAGTGCTGCAATAATACAACGCACGTGCATCGTGAGAACTACTCAAGGATGTCAGATGAGGGAGGTTTCTATTGACGCAATAGCAGCCGAACTGTGTTATAGCAATACCGCTTTATGCTCTGATCCTTGCACGTTGTATTTATGCCTATTTATTCATTGAATTACTAGAAAACATGCTATATCGTATAAATCGTTATTGAGATATGAAATGATCTTTCATCGTGATATGAGATTTTCGCCATATCGCCCAGCCCTAATCATAACGTTCCATTGTCATTTAGGTGAAAAACACTGGAATTCTGGCTTAATTGTGAAACACGGGGCACATTCAAACCTTTCTTATCATTTTGGGGTTATTAATATGCGTCGGTCAGAGTTACAGTCAATAAAAGTGCATGTCTGCAGGGAGCAACGGAGAGAAAGTGGAGAAAAACTTGTGCTGCTCTTTAATGAAACATCCTACATACATCAGACTCGCTCTGCTAGGTAGCTGCTTCCTATTCCCAAGGTTTTACACAGATGTAAGTAAAACTGGCCGTTCAAGTAATTCTAGTCCCTGGGCAGTGGAAGGAAACATCTACAAGGTCTAATTAACCAAGACACACTACCATCTGTGAGGGACTTTAGGAACCATATAAAAGTCACTTTCAAGGGACGTTTGTGTCCTTGTTCCTGATTCCAGACACAACTCTCCTCTCTTTCTTTCTTTATGTTCAGCCGGGATTGTTATTAATGATACTGCTGTCCTCATTTTCTCTCTTTCTTGCAGGACTTTCTTGTTAAATAAAGGTTAAACAAAAGAAAACGATAAAACAGAGAGAGAGAAGAAAACGGGTTAAAGCTCTCCCTAGGCAGTGATACATTTGATGTATATTTTGTTTCGTCAGGGTGGAGCTGCTGTAGCTCTGTGGTCAGACACAAATGTAGAGATACTGTATAGCCCGGGCTGTGTCTATGGGTGGAGTGCATACTGTGGTTAATGTGGGCTAAAATAAAACTGACCGGCTAGCCTGCTGCTTCTAGACAATCCAAACTCCAACTGTGACAACTCACATTTGTCGCAGTTATCCGATTTTGATTTAAGAAGATTAAGATTAAGATTTTACTGAAACCTTACAGGAGAGAAAATAGTTTCAACTTTTATTCAATCGGCAGCAATTTCTCTTTGTAGGATTTGAAACAATGATGCACGTCAAAAAGCACAGTGAATGGCCCACGCTGCAGTTTTTCATAATTCCAGTTTTCCCTGTCCACACAGACTATTAGAGGATGTGTTGCATTCACAGAAAATAAAAGATGTACTGGTTGCATTCCAACGATTATCTGTAGATATGATAGAAACATAATGACTCACCATGCTGCGAAGCCAGAAGAGCCTCTGAACTGGCATCTGAAATACTATCAGAGGCCTCATTAATAATTCACATGGCAGCCTCCATAATTCTTGACCCAGAGGAGGAAGAAGAAGAAACTAAACAGATGCTTGGATACTGTTTCACACGGGACGTATATTATGAGAAGACTGCTGTGAAATATGGTCGGTAATTTGTGGTGGAATTTTTAATTCACAGATTAAGGCCATGGCAGATTTGCATTGCATTAAAAACACAAACGTCTTCAGTTATCAGAATAAGGTTACTGCCAAGAAAGGCTTTATAACTTATGATGAATTTGCCTTGGTTTTTGCTGCATATTATAAACATATTAAGAGGAAATAAAAATAAAACAGTCAAGAACATACAGTGGCTTGCATAGGTTTACCAAATAAATAAATGGTCTTCATTAAAATACAAGGGGCATAAGTCAGTACACCCCTATGTTAAATTCCCATAGAGGCAGGCAGATGTTTATTTTTAAAGGCCAGTTATTTCATGGATCCAGGACACTATGCATCCTGATAAAGTTCCCTTGGCCTTTGGAATTAAAATAGCCCCCCCACATCATCACATACCCTTCACCATACCTAGAGATTGGCATGGGGTACTTTCCATAAGATCATCTCTCAATGCAAATCAAACCAGCTATTAGACTAACTGAACTAAAACCATGCCAATCTCTAGGTATGGTGAAGGGTATGTGATGATGTGGGGGTATGGTGAAGGGTATGTGATGATGTGGGGGGGCTTTTATCCAAAGTGACTTACAGTTGCTACATATGTCAGAGGTCGCACGCCTCTGGAGCAACTATGGGTTAAGTGTCTTGCTCAGGGACACACTGGTTGATGTATCACAGTGGGAATTGAACCCAGATCTCCCACACCAAAGGCATGTGTCATATCCACTGCGCCATCACCACCCATTTTTATTAGGGACCACCCCTTTTTATTAGGGATGGACCGATTATTGGCACTGGCGAATTATCGGGCCATTTCTTTGGCAGTTTGCAGATTATCTGTATCTGTGTTTTATTTGCCCGATAACCGATAAAGTTAATTAATTAAAAAGTGGTCTATTTTGGCTCTGCTACAGCTCTGTCTGTCCCTCTGCTTTGGTTTCACTCACCACTGAGTCTGACTTAATGTCCCGCCCACAACACAAATCTGACTCTCTTTTACTGGGGATTATGTTGAAAGTTTCACATTTTTAAGCATTTAAACCAAGTTTTGTGTTACAGTTTGTAACATTTCAAAATCTTAATTTTGACTAAAAGATTTTCATTTTCACTGTAAATGCATATCGGTTCCAAAATATAGGTTATCGATTTTATTAACTACTAATGATCGGTATCCTGCCTTGAAAAACCAGTATCTGTCAATCCCTAGTTTTTATTTAAGAGAAGAGAACATATTTTCTTCCCATGTTGCTGTTATTATGGAGAACTTGCAAATGAACAAAGAAGTCCAATGGCCGTAGGTGAACCACCAGCCTGAGTAGTTTGGCTGCAGTCTGAACCAAATCAAATCATTCCTGACACAAAAACTGCATCTCGACCCTTCGATACTGCACAACTCCCCGCCATCGAGTCACCAAGATTGAAAAGTTGTGCACCCAAAGGAATGCCATTTCACAGAGTCACGCCTCTCAACGTCACAACATCTTTCTGTTTTACACCTTCAGTTCTTCTCACTCTACTGTAGCTCAGTAAATTCATTTCTTTGGTGAAATTGTTGACAAGGAGATGCTATAAATGGATTGCGGCAGAGCCAGCAGGCATCAGCCGGTTCTGTCCTGCTGAATTACTTCCCAGATACAGTAACTGCACCTCACGGTTCGCCAGTTTACCAGAGCTTTCCTGGAAACCAAAGACTGAGGAACATCTCAGACTCCAAAAAAGACAAAGACACGGCAAGTGTATTTACGTGTTATGTGTTAGTATGTGTAAGGGGTGTGTCCAGCTATTTAGCATACATCAGTTTACAGGATAAGGTGTTAACGTTAGAGTACTGGCACTAAACACAAACCGAAAATAATATAACGGGACAAAGCTTACAATCAAGGTTTTGTGTTATCATTGGCTGTTATGCACCCTTTATTTCTTTAATTTTGTTTACCTTTATTGACCCAGTTCTTAACTCATCTGCTTGGACTGGAAAGCAATTTGGGTCAACCCCTGTTTAGTTGTTCCCGTTTTTAAATGTGCTATATACTGTAAATAAAAAGGACTTGGCACCAACTACTGACTGTAGACAAAGCTACAAGCACAAACTTTACTTACATTACTTTGCATTGTTTTTCGTTACTTTGCATTGTGTTGCGTTACGTTGCGTAGTGTTACTTTGCGTAGTGTTACTTTGCGTAGCGTTACTTTGTGCTGGGTTTAGAGCTGGGCAATATATCGATATTATATCAATATCATGATATGAGACTAGATATCGTCTTAGATTTTGGATATTGTAATATCATATGGCATAAGGGTTGTCTTTTCCTGGTTTTAAAGGCTGCATTACAGTAAAGTGATGTGTGAACTTACCCACTTAGTCATTATAGCCACATTACTGGTGATCTCATTGTGTAAATATTTTGTGAAAGCACCAATAGTCAACACTACAATATCGTTGCGGTATCGATATCGAGGTATCTGGTCAAAAATATCGTGATATTTGATTTTCTCCATATCACCCAGCCCTAGCTGGGTTACTTTGCAGTACATATGTGACATTAGCACTGCAAGGGAATAGAAGGGAAGTGAACAAAAACAACAAAATGGGAAAGACAAATCCAACAAATGCTAACATAAGGCAACCATGCCAGACACAAAGCACTGCAAAAACTGAACTGAATAGATATAATAAACACAACAAAAAGTGATTTATGAACTCTATCCCTAACACAACACATAATATACATACATGTAACGGCACAGTTTTCCTTGTATATCTGCCTATGGTCTGTTTACCTCCACTGTCTCGCTGCTCTGCGTCTGCCTGCAGCTGAAACCAAACTCGGGCCCCGACGGCAATCTCTGTAATTGATCCCCACGCCGGAATAAATGGCAGGGATTTTTTTTTTCCTTTTCACGTCTACATCGTTTTCATCCCTACAGCATTCGACATGCCCCCCAGCATGTGGCATAATGTTCTCACACACGCACATAAAGTACACACTAAGCTGAGAAATAATATCTTCCTGTCCTGAGGACGAGATATTGATTGTGGCACGCTGAGCATAGAGGTTCGATTTACACATTTCGAGCTTGACGGCCGTCGTGTCGGCCATTTGGCTGTCGTAGGCGGCAAAGCGCTCGTAACTTACAGCATAAATGTCTCAACGGGAAATATAAACCACTAAACACTTTGCTTAGTCTAAGAGAGGAAAAGGAGAGAGACAATGAGAAAGGGGAGGTGCAATATAAATGCATGTTTACTATCACTGAGCAGCATCGTTATGAGCAGTTTTCTCACTCTGTCTCCCATTCATGGCTGTTTGGAGGCAGCAGAAAACAAGAGCCGAGGGTCAATGGTACTTGTGTGGGCTGTTTGTTTTCCCTGTTCTCAGCTGTGCAGCTGTTGCAGGTGAACGTACAGTATGTGGGAGCTGGTGAGTTGTTCTTATTTACGATTGTCCTCGGTTTAGTTGGGAGATGTCTTAATAAAGACCATCAAAAGTCGCACTCACTAAAGCACTTCTTGCGCCTGAGAATTAAGTAGGCCTAACAAGAAAATTTAGGGAATGACTTCTTGGGACGATAATGGCATCAATCAAGCCCAAATTCATTATAAGGTGTTTTTTTAAATGGCGTTATCTCTTTCTCTCTTACACACGCACACACACACACACACACACGCACACACGCACACACGCACACAAACAGATGGCAGTTAATAGTAAAGTAATGAAGAGTTACAGCACAAACTCTTTATAAGCCTCTCATCGCTCATAAATCACTTATAAACCAATTTCATACCAAAGCAAGGAAAAAGAGAGAGGAGGGGGAAGAGGGCTACACTGAAGAAAAGAATTAGTGAAAAAGGGGGAAGAAAAGATGAAAAATTTAGGATTTAGTACATTTAGAGAGGAAAAGGGGTTAAGTTAGGAAAAGGGGGGGAAGCAGAACGGTTGGGACAAGAAGACAGAAAGCAGATTTTGAAGGAGGGATGAAAAGGAAGGAAGGTTGGATGAAAGGGTAGGAGTGAGTCAGAGATTATGAGAGTACTGGAGCAACAGAGGAGAGGATGAAAAGGAAAGGAGTGAAGAAAAGTCTGGGGATGGAAGAAAGCCATGGTGGGACATTATTGGAGAGAGGGAGAAAACAAGGGATCTGAGGCAGCAAGGCAAATGGCCCTCAGTAGAAGACAGGTTTATTGCAGCTCAGTAAAAGGGATAGTTTGGGTGTTTCCGTTTGGATCTATTTCAGTTTAAGTGTATGCTATATTTAGAATATTTTCACAGCTTTACCTTGGTGTCATTCCTTTTGGATGAGGAACTTAAGACGTTATAAATGCTCTCTTCAAGCCTGTTTGTCATTTTACCTCACAGAAGATGGTAGTCGCTGGTCTACCGCTACCATCGGTTACTTTGTGTATTCGTTTTTTTCAGTTCCTAACCCTTTTAAAACACCAAAGTCAAACAATTACACAAACTGGCCGATCGACCCAGCAGTAAACCAGCAACTCCCGTGTTCTGCCAGGTAAAATGACTGATTTTGTCTGGTGGCTTTGAAGAGAGCAGAGATAACGGCTTCAGCTCCCCGTCGTAAAGGGCTGTCTGACGGCAAGGTAAAACCTAGAAAGTATTCTAAATATAGCGTACACTTCAACGGATATAGATTTTTTTAGGTGTATAAAATCTGTTTAGCTGCTGTCCCCGTCCACAGCAGGACATTGCTTAGCTTTCGTGTCGGTACTGCTGCCTGCTGCCTTATGGAGAAGTAAAGTTTTTCCTGTGTTTTAGGTTTCATTCTACTGCGGTTGATTATATGTGATGTATATGTTTTTAAATGTAATTCTAATGCATTTCTTCATTTTAAGAGATTAAACTGACGTTGCATTTTGTGTGCCATCAGATGTCATATATAGGGCTGGGTATACCGAATTCAACACTTTTACTTTTATACCGACCGAATTGCCTCTAAAGTATTGAAAAATGCCTCGTCATTCAATACCCAATTTCAATACCTTTGGAGTAAATCTAATCAGCGTCAGTGAGCCAATCAGCAAGCAGCATGCTTCTACCAAGATCTAATATTGTCTGTGATTGGCTGTCTAACTTTACACGTAGTAGAGACACGCAGGAAAAACTCTACGTTACACAGAGACAGGGCTCATGTAGTAGCTGGAAAATAAATAGAAAGATGTTTGTCGTAATGTTATTTATTTTTGTTTCATAAAATTGGAATCAAAAAAAGTATCGTTTAGGAAGCGGTATCAAAGTCACGGTACTGGTATAGGTACCGGTATCAAATATTTTTGAATGATACCCAGCCCTAGTCATGTAAGCACTACTTATCTTTATTTTCCATTACCATCAATATGCAGTATATCTTCACAGTTTTGGATACTAACAATATTTTAGAGTCCTTACCACTTTCCCCAGAGGTTACTAATGGTGGTGGCAGTAAAGAGAGAAAGAAATCAAGCAGATATGCCACCTGTTGGGAGTTAGTCATCCGTTATGAAAGAAAAGATTTAGAAGAAAACTACATAAAGTGAATGTGGAGATCCACAACTTGTACGATGCCGATATGAGCACCTGTGCCGACAGCTTCAGGCAAGTAAAAGCGGATCCTCTCCTTAAATTTATAACTTCATTTCCAAAATTAATCTCATGGGGTGTTCAGCTTAGTATAACACAGAGCAATTTCATTTTTCATCCACTGCTACCTCCATGATATTAAGGAGGTCATTTAAATGGATATATAAAATGACACACGCCCCATTTGGGGAATGATGTCTTAAATTATATAATGTTCAATTAACTGGTCCGGTCTAAGTAAGACTTCAGTCAGTTAAACAAGTGTTTTCTAGATGCTCGGTTGGATGTAGAGGTGGGAGATTGGGGGAGCATGGTGTTGTTGAAACAGAGAACGGCTGAACAAAATGTTTAATTCATGGACAGATTTAGTCTCAGCAGTTGGAAAATCCATCACAGGTGGGAGGATGTACAGCGAGTGCGAGTTTGATGCTTGTCTGATATCTGTTGTGCGGCTACGTGGGGTTGAAGGGGCTCTACGCTGCCTCAGCAGAGCAGTTCCATTAAACCATTTGCATTTTAACAAACCAACACACAGCTGTCACACCTAACTGTAAAATAGAGATGGTCGGATACAATAGAGACCGGCTGAAGTTGGCTTGTGTACAGCTCTACACATAAATGCATCATTGTCGGACTGTGATACCGTTTTATATTATCTATAAACAAATGAGACAACAGTTAAGGGAGGTTAAAGGTCATTTTACAAAAAATGTGATTCGTCATAGGCGTTAATGTACAGTACACTGTGATGTAGCTGTTCCCATGGGTGACGTTTCTAAAATCAAATGCCGCACATTGGCAGAGGTACATTTTACTTTGTGTGTATTATATGTTAATTATATTGTTACATTCAGCTATGTGTTGTTTTTTTTCTGATCTTTTACAACCACAAGCCCCATAAAGATCCCTCACATCTGCTGACCGGTTGTTTCTGGTTGTCCCAAGATGAAGGACAAAGCACAGAGGAGATCACGCCTTTGCAGTTGTAGCCCCCAAACTCTGGAACCAGTTGCCCCTGCATGTTAGGCTGGCCCCTACACTGCCTGTTTTTAAATCCCGGCCTAAAGCAGATCTTTATTCATCGGCTTTTATTTCCGTATGAGAGTTGACTTAATACTTGTATTCTTTTTTTGTCCTTTTGTCTTTAAAACTGGTCTTTGTGTGTGTATTGTGTTGTTTAATGGTTTTTGATTGTACAGCACCGATCCACTGTTTTTAAAATGTGCTTTATGAATACATTTGGATTGGATTTCTCTCTTTTGTAATGCCGCGCAAATTAATTGTCCCATTTGCCACATTGACAGTATTCATAGTAACAATACGTCTCCGCTTTGGCATTGTTTTTGGGGCAACTTGCCTGGTTAATTCAGGGTTAAAAGTACAACAAAGACAGAGGGAGATATAGCTGAGCAGGCCAGAAGAAAATTCAACTCACACACACAGACACAGAATCACAGACTGGAAACGGCTTGGAATAGACCTTGTATTAATCTGCAGGCAGAGCCAATGAAGAAGCTCCTGGGAGGCTATTAGCTTTAGGACTATTCAGCGCTCCATTTGGATTAGGCAGCACTGGGACAGGGATTAAACAAACTCTGCTGCCACATTACAATAGATCCAGCAGCCCCCGCTGCACCACTGGGTCACCTTTGCTGCTGCGGTCTTTTGAAAACAGAACAAAGACCTTCAGATGTGCAAGATATTTCATACAGTTTAATAAGAATGTTGTTTTGCAGTCATGTCTGTCACCTGGTTAACTACTGTTTATATTTCCTACGGTGTTTGATCCCAATTTTTGAAATGCTTTTACTGTGTATCTATCACCCGTTTTAGTCTTGGATATAACCTGATAGCTTCTTGGTAACTCATGGTCAGTGAACTAGTGGTTAATATGTGCACACATGGATATTATATGTGTTATGTGCAAGTAGTTGTGCGGCTTAGAATGAAAAGGGAAATATCTGATGCAACCTAACAGACAGTATTTGGTGAGTCTAGTGTCATTTGCATTATGTTTTGTATATTCAGGTGAATTGTATTACATTTTGTGTTATTAAATGTTATTTGCTAATATCATCATTAAAGAGTCAAGTCATCAACTGTATGAACAGCTGGAGCAAGTGGGGCCTTTGCATCCAGTTTCATCCTCAAAGGCACCTCATTGGACAGATGCTTGAAGACATGGTAAAAAACTGTTGCTTCCTCAGTAAATATTCAGTATTCATAAACACTCAATAAATAAACACTAGCTGCAAGATTATACCTTTAACAATAATAGCGCGCAGCACTGCCTGTAAAAAAACTACCGGAGGCGGCAAAACCATTGTGTTGAAGTCCTAACCCCAACCGAGGACGTCCCTCACTGTGATTAAAAGTCCAGCAATGCAGCACCAACGTGGCCCGTAATCACAGTTGAGGACATCCCGGGGAGTATTATGGTTTTTTATTCAGCGGTCACCCATGCATGTGTGCTGACTGAACCACTTTCTTTAACGTAGGGCGCATACATTACGGCGGGGGCATTCGGAGCAGCTCACACTCGAGAATGTAATTTATTCACACAGTACAGTAGAGTAGAGCTTCGGACCTTCAGCATTTACATTTAGAGTATTTCAAGGTCCAGCTGAGTTTGTTTGTCTTGCCTGAAAGTGTCGCAGCATATGACCTTAACATAAGTGTGCTATTTTACATTGCAAGGAAGGAGGGCAGCCGTGAACAATCTTTTTGAGAGAGAGAGATAAAGAAGCATCAAACAGTCTGAGCTTCAGAAGACACTCTGTCTATCAGGCCATCTGCCCAACAGTCAACACCAGCTCTCTTCATCTACGTCCCTTTATCTGCTCGCAGGGAGCACCAAAGGCAAAGACAGAATAAAACATGAAAAGCAAAGGGGTGAATGTGGAAGAAAACAAAGGGAATGAGAGGGCAGCAGGGATTCAAATAAAAAAGTCGCAGGGAATCAAAGCAAACAATCAGAGGCTCAATCCTCATTTCCCGTTCCAGCTTCAGAGGGCAGAGCCCGAAAGAGGAAGTGAGCAGCGTTGACATGGAAAAGTACTGTCTCCTCCTTTTTGACAGCCATGCAGGGGTCTGGTCTGCTTCACTTCATGTCATCCACACTTTTAAGACACCACACTGCTGCCTGAAGGCACCAATCTACAAGAAGCGTGTCATCAATGTGATTCATGGCTGTGAAAAGAAGGTGGCTTGGTAGTGGGAAAGGGTAACACCCTCAACGACAGAGAGCAAACGAGAACAGGTCCTGCAAATTGCCTTTAAGCAAGGCAGTCAGTCGCCGCCTTATTCAATCATCCAAAGTAAGTAACCACGGGTAGAACAATACCATTGTAAAGGCCACCAAAACCCCTCAAAACAACCGTTGTTGTTGCATTCAATGATGAAGTTAACTACAGTTAACCCCTGCCTTTTGAAATTACTGGTTAGAGAATTGATTTGTAGCCAGAAACCTCAAAAAGGCAGGATACGCTAAAAGCAGTGAAGAAGCAGAGAATATTTCCCCCATTGTTCAGATACCTTTTGGCAAGGCATGTAGTTCTCCGTTGGCCCAGTGGCACACAGTAGCACACAGCGCAAGCAGCTGATTGTGGTGGGGAGTAGGCCTAGATCAGTTCATTTTTAACAGGGGCACGGATCAGTTCCTTTCGTTCATCAGCGACTGGCGAACCCACCCTGTGATCGACTCTTTTGGTTCTGTGTCTTTTAATACTGTATGGTTTAGAGAATACTACAGATCCAAAATGAAACTGACAAAAGGACTGGACTCGAGAGGAAAAAGTCGCAATCCAAAATCCATCCGCTACTTCAGCACCACGGACAGCACCATTGGATTTTTCAGAGCCATGGATTCTAACTCGCACAAACCTCAGCTAAAAGAACAATAAGTCAGGCAGACTGGACTAACATGTTCAACTAAACAACCCCTCTGCCCTGCTCTCTCTCTGCTGCTAGGGGGAGGGAGAGGGGGTGGAATGTTAACAAGGGGAATGCATTTTGTTCATTTTGTTAACAAAAGGGAATAGCATCCCCCAAATCACCTACTGCTGCTAGGCAGCAAAACTTAAACCGCAAATGAAACTTTTTAAGACACACTTTTTTAAGTGCTAACATATATTTTTGTTTTTTTATTCCAGGGTTTACAAACTGCACTATGAATTAAAAGATTTTACACAAAAGGCATATGCTCAACATAGCTTTGTAAATTCATCAATTCCCTCTCACTCACTGCCAGCAAAACTCAATATTTTTGCAGTCAATTTTGCAGCTGTTTACTCTGAAGTTCAATCAAAATGTTTTACCTTCAAAATAGGTACACAGAATTATCATAATTCTCACTTCTGCAACAGTAATAACGTAAATAACATTGGGTTTAAATATTGGGTGTGAAGCAAGACATCTGCAAAAACGCATGAGGTGCCTTCAAATATCAAAGGTTTCAAAATGGGTACAATATAATAACGTCAGTGTGATAGATCAGAACTTATGCACGGTATACTGTATCTATGTGTCATCTAGGGACAGGCATTGCAAATTAGCCTAGGCTATACATGCTGTGGTGTGTGGCATTGGTTTATGCTACATACTCAGTATGTTGCATTATTTAGTGGAGAGTTTTTGCATCCCATGACGGACTAAATGTTTTCAGTTCAATGTACAGTCTGGAGTACAGATGTTTTGTACAGATGCTGGGATTTTTACCAACATTACATGCTCCTCTGTGGATTGAGATGATTTTCAAAACGACTACAGCCTTTTCATCTTCAGATATTTAAAAAAAAAAAAAAAAATCATAGTGCTCAAGCTTTTTTTTTTGTCTTTATAAATTCCTAAAAAGATGAAGATACAAGGAGACCTAATCCAGCTACAGTAACATGTTAATGTTTTACACTACTCTCTATCTGTCCCCGTCTCAGTTTCCTCTCTCAATCACACCCACTTTATTACAGTAGTGGACTTGATTAGGGGGAATTAGCGCTCTGCAGCCCTCAGCTAGCAGAGGTTGAAGCCTCTGTCACTGGAGATCGATGCTCAGTTAGCTACTGTCAGCGCAGCATGTTATCTCTGCACGGCCACACACAAAAGGCGCACCGCCCTGCACTGCTGTGTCATCTGAAAGGTCAAAGGCCACGAGCAGTGATTAAGTGTCATATTAACTAAATATATTATCACAATTGCTGATGAATTACGAGCTGCCGGGGCCTTTTGTCGAAGGAAGATGAACGTGTTAATCATCTGATCCTTTAGCACAGTGAAAGGTCACGCGTGAGGAGTGTTTATTGTATTGATGTTACTTCATATGATGAATGAAAATGACTTTATTTTCCTTTTTAATCAGGCTCAGGGTCACAATCTCTGGCCACTGTATTCACTTGTAGCGTAGCACCAAGCATTAATGGGAAATTCATCCCACCATAACAGTACTGGGAAGGCTTTACGAAGCTCTGATTTACATTACGCCAAAGTGTTATGTTATGAATAATTTGACAGAGATAAATTAATGTTTAAAATGCTACACTGAGCACCTGCTGAATCCTGAGTGCAGCTGCCAGTCAATCTGCTAGTGCCCTGCATGGAGCTACAGTTGACTGGCTGTCTGGACACAACCAGGCTGACGGCTATTTTAAGATGCATCATGCATCCTGTGTGTGTGTGTGTGTGTATGTGTGTGTGTGTGTGTGTTGCCTCTATATTGGGGTAGTGACAGTATCTCTTGTGGTAAGACAAGACGCTGTTCCCTCTGCCAGCAGAATGTGACCCAGTCTGTCTCTCCACTTAACTACATGTCCTCTCTTTCCCCGTTCAATTTTAAAACGCTTTTTTTGGCATGACTAATTTGTTGCTCGACATCGTTAACAAGAAGAAAAAAAAAATTCTTGAACTAATGTAGCTTCTCTAAAAGTCTCTCCCAATTGAAGTTAATTTGCTTCATTTTCTAGAGGGAGTTGATGATATGCCGTGTTTCCACTGCAGGGTATGGCTCTGCTCTACTCGCTCTTTTTTTTGGTTTTCCTTTAGCAAAAGTTCTTGATAATAACCTGGCTTTTTTTTTTTGGGTATCTATTCAGTCGATGGTCCAAGCCAGCTGAGCAGATACTAGAAGGTGGAGTTAAAACAGTGTAGACCACCGATTTGTCAGAGAGAATTGTCACTAGCGCAACACGAGACGTTCTGCACAGACACGCGATTCGTTAATAGCCAAGCTGGCCGAAAAGGAGTCAAGTCAGCCGTACCGCGTAGTAGAAACACGGCATTATTCACCTGAAAACAACAACTGACTTTACTTGATGTCAATATATTGAGGTTTGTAGCAAGTATCAACACATCTGACTGGATTTTATTTGACAAAAACATTTACAAAACATTAATTAGCGACCTTAGCTCCACTCGATGAAAGGTAGAACTAATTTTTTTTCTTTTAAAAGGGCAACTAAACCAAAATGTCAGCAATGCCTATTATAAGCCTAATGATAAACCAAAACCTTATCATTGATTAGTTAGGCTAAAACCTAAGCACAAAGTCATGTTAAATGCAGATAGAGCTTAATTGGATATTTGTTCCATGTTTGGCTTTAAAAAGGAGGAAGGGGAAAACTGACTGGCATGAAGAACACAATTTAAACTGTGCCGTTGCAGCCTAAAACCACAGTTTGAGTGTAGGACACTTGAATCCTAACAGTGGTTAATTAGCACTAAACACAAAGTGCTGAGGATGATGGGAATGTCATTAGTTTTAAAAGGTCAAGGGAAGTTTTTTTTTTTTTTGCAATGCATTCTCTGGGGATCATGGCCATCCAATGGTTGTTGAGATATTTTAATAATAACCGAAAATGTCAAACTCATGGTAGCACAAGAAGAAAAGTCAGGGGATCAACAATTCATTGGAAGTTATCCTCTAAGGATCACGAATGTCTGTATTAAATCTCATGCCAATCCATCAGACCAGAATGCCAGTGCAAATGTACTTTTAAGGTTATGGTTGGCTGTATTTATCTGGCTATAGGGCATATTTTTGCTCTATATTACCTTAAACCTAGACTATTTCGACAAAGTTTAATTTCCGGGACTGTTCAGGTGCCACCGGAAATTCCACTAGATGTCCCTCATTTAGGCCGGACGTCCGTCACCTTCTGCTTTCTTTGTGTTGGCGTTCTAACCTCCGCACTGTTGCTCCGTCTGGTGCTTAGCAAGACCATTGTGATTGATTTAAAGAAATGCCAATAAACCAGAGCACGTATTTCTCCCATCCTGGAATGCTGTGTGGACTAACCAGACCTTCCCCCGCAGCGCTGTGGAGGAAGGTCTGGCAATGCGAGACTACCTTGAACCTTTTGTTGACTCATATCTGTGACAACAAATAATGCTACTTGTAACAAAGTCTTAGAGGTTTTTTTGCATCTCATACTGAGAATAAATTGACCCGACCTGACATTATAGCAGCAGCAGAATAGCATACCGGCTGAGGAGAGACGCTGGACGCTTGTGTTATCTCTCCTCCACCCCTCCTTCCCTCGCTCCTGTCCCTCGCTCTATTAACCCGAGCTATTTGCATGGACTGTTCCATTTGATGGCTGGACAGCAGAGCAGATGAGACCAGAGAGAGGGCGAAAGAAAGAAAGAGAAGAGTGGAAGACGACAGACAGCAGCAGAGAGCAGGATAATGATACAACACCCGGAGATCCTGACAGAACAATTTCCTCTCTCTCTTTGTCTTTTTTTTATCTCTCTCTCTCTCTTCCACACACACTCCGTTGTCTGATGAGGCTGTCATGTTGGAAGATCGGCTGATCCATCTCTTTCTGCTATTTCTCTTTTTTTCTGTCTGTCTCTCTCTCTCCTCCCTCCATTAAACTTGTATTACTTCCTCTCTCTTTCTCTGTCTCTCCAAGGCACTCAGCTCCCTTTCGGTCTAATTCAGAAAATTACAATCCATGAATTTATAGAAGAATGTAATGTGGAGGGAATGGTATTATCACCTCCGGTCAGTGATCTTGGCTGAATGGCTTTCATTTTTTTTTTCTTCTTTTAATCCCCATTTGAATTATGAACGTCAATCCTTCTCGTTCAGAAACTAATAACTATTATTTTAACATGTGTCCAGTCTGCATGCTGATCACCAAACCTAATCTTGTCATTAGTCTGGGGGGGTGAGGTTACCATCACGGTGACCTACAATCTGACTGCATCACATTTGTTGTATATATCGAAATCCCTCTCCAAACTGAATTCAGTATTTTCATGTTGCCCGTGCAAATCAATAATTTGTATTTAGTCATTCAAAGATTTTAAAACATTATTCAAAAAATAGAAAAAAAAAAAAACTGAGGTAAGCTATCTTTCTTTTACGGTTTATAATAAACTGAGGGCTTTTACAGTTGTACAATGTTTTTGCAGCTCCAACAACCTAATTTCCCCACAGAGAGCACTGAAGTGAAATCAAATCAACATTAATCTAAACTAATTAAATCTAAACATTGATACAGTTCTACCTCACGACTGAAATTCTCCGGGTCTTGTAATCCAGATGGACTTCGGTAATTGTGTTAATCACCATGTCGAATCAAACGGGATTAAATGATGCTGCAGTTCTGTCTGGGTGGGATGAGTGTTACATAAAAACATAACTAACGTAAACTAAATCATTTTAATGAGAAATACAAATGTCATTACTTTAACTCTTCTATATTATAAATCCCTCAGGGTGCATTATGCCTGCTAGATTTCCAAATTTGTAATTTGGTGTACTTATAATTTAGTTAAATTGATTGAGATTTAATAAAAAAAAAAGAAAAATCATTGGATATGATGTTAAAGGCAGAAACTACAATTATCACAAATTATTTGATGGGTGCATCCATTTCTTCAATTTTATCTTTGAATGAGACATTATTTGCATGGGGCAAATCTGACCAATCAACAAGCTGCAGCTGCCAAGTAACCTCTCTAATAATGCACACATGATTTGCTTCACAGAGGCTGATGCACCAGCCTAAAGTGTCCCAAACATTAAGGTAAAGTGTACTTTCATTGCACTCTATGATAGGTTGGATATTTCAGCATTAAGGTTTACAAATGTATTTCATATCTTGTATGTAGTGTACTACACAAGAAGGTTAGTTTGGGGACAACCTTCACACACAGGAAACTGGAGCCTGCAATGTGTGAATCTATAAGAAGTATCTGCCATAAAAGGAGTAGTTTGAAGGTAACTTTGTGCCACAAGAATCGATAGTTTGGAATGTGAAGCCCCAAACAAAGTATGAAGGAGTTATTCTGAAGTTCATAGAGATACTTTGGGTACACAATGTTGTGCGTGTACCCACGGTTATCTTCCTTGTTCAATATTGAATAAAGCTGCATTTAATCTAAAGAAGTTGCCTGGGGTCATCATGAGCAAAGTCTCCTCCATGTGTCTGTTTTTAAATCACGTCTTAAAACCCATCTCTTCTCTGTGGCCTTTGACACCTACTATGATGTTGACTTGTTGGGCTTCTTTTAATTATTTGGATTGCTTGTTTTTCATTGTGCAACTAATATTTTGGATTCATGTTATATTGTTATGTATTTTATTTATGATGTTTGATTTATTTTTCTGTGCAGCACATTGTTCAACTTTGGGTTTTTTAAAGCGCGTAACAAATAAAGTTGGATTGGATTGGATCATGTTCTGATATCATTTCTGATTTCACTGTATACGGATTGGTCAGCTCTGTGGTTAAACGCTGCATCATGATCTAAGAGGTTCTGCATGAATCAAAGTGGAGGCGGACAGACAGACATGTGCCAGGGACAGTTTTAGCCAGTTCTCCTCTCCGCCTGCCAAACAGCCCTGACCTGCCTGCCTCTGACTGAAAGTGAACAGTGTCTGTGTGGGTGCCACTTGTCACCTGAAAGCCCCTCAGAGCTCATTAAAGTATCTGCCCAGTCCTCAGATTTCAGCCAGTGCTCCACTTGACCCAATTCATTAAAGCTCAATTCAACACTTTTTTTTTTAATTTACAAAGCTAATGATACAAAGTGATCATCTCTTTGTATGTGGCTAATGCATGTACGACATCCTTTATGCCACAAGAACTGATAAGAAATCTCTGCATCCCTCTTATCACACTTTTATGCACATTTTTAAGTATCGCATTAGAAAGCCTAAATGGAAAAACGCAAAATTCAATTAAACTTCCTCCAATTGTGCAAAAAAGTTTTTAACGCTCTCTTGAGGTGTTTTGCCTTTGTCGAAAAAGAGTTAATGAGCTCAATGGAACACTGAAACGCCTTTGCAGAATAAGTTCTGACGTAGCCAACATTTTACTCACATGACTGATCAGCCGTTTCCGCTGCCAGTGTCTTTTAAGATAAAAAATAGCCAATACTAGCTGAAATGGAAGAACAATTCAAACTTGCTCAATTGAACCAAGTTCCTGAAGACTTCTCTGTTTTTCTCCCGTAGATGGGTTTGCTTTATTTCTGATAAGCAAGCTCTACTTCTTCCACTCTTGTTTACTGGCTTTAAATGGCTCTGGATTACAGCCGTGTGTAGTCTATAGCGCCAACTCCTGGCCAAAATACTCTGTAGCCTAGCTTACTCTCTCCAAACCAGTTGATGGAAATGTTAAACATTTCTTTCTTTATTTTTTTTTTTTATTGAATGGTAAACACAGCAACCGTGATCTCAAAGGGTTTTGTTTGAAATCAAGAGACACAGGATTAAACAGTTCAGTTCATATATTAAAACACAACTAGGCCGTAATTATTTTTCTGAAGTCATGGCTAAATTTATTTTACCTTTGGTATCAAGAGTAGGAGTTAAAATAGAGGTGCACTCCTAATTAGCTTCTAATAATGACAATTGGCCAATCAGACGCTTCCAAAAGTAATTCCATCAGTTTCTGAAATGTTCAATACGGTTCAAGGAGACAGTCAAACAGAAATCTGTTCTATTAAATAAAAGTGGAAATAAATTAATTACTTGGCTATTAATTTGAATGATCTCTTATGGAAATAAAAGTAGATACCATCTTGACATAACACAAGAAATGTATGGTTACATGACTTATGTGGTGTTGTGGAAAATGTTTGAATGTCGTTAGGCAAGAGGTGTACTTCTATGGCCTCAACTGTATGTACGTAAATATGTATCTTTCTCTTTTTTTCTGTGACCTCTGAATCCTTAACTCTTCTCTTTTAGTTGCTTATAATGATGCTGATCTGGCATATGAAGCTTTTTTTTCTGCTATTACACTTTGTTGATTTGAAAACCAGCACTGGCTAAATTCCTTAAAGGTCCCATGGCATGAAAATTTCCCTTTATGAGGTTTTTTAATATTAATATGCATTCCCCCAGCCTGCCTATGGTCCCCCAGTGGCTAGAAATGGTGATAGGTGTAAACCGAGCCCTGGGTATCCTGCTCTGCCTTTGAGGAAATGAAAGCTCAGATGGGCCAATCAGGAATCTTCTCCTTATGAGGTCATAAGGAGCAAGGTTACCTCCCCTTTCTCTGCTTTGACCGCCCAGAGAATTTGGCCCACCCATGAGAGAGAGAGAGAGACATCATGGCTTTCAAACCAGCAAAGTGGCAGTTGGTCAAGACCACACCCCCACCCCTCCACCTTGCCCCCCCCCCCCTCTCTCCTCCTCAATAGCTACAGACAGAAATGACACATCCTAAGGAAAGCTCATTGTGGGACTGGCTCTAGTGGCTGTAATTCTGCACCAAGGCTGAATTTTGGGAAAGAGACTTCAGATACAGTATTAGGGGACCACTAAGGTCTATATAAAGAGACTTCAGATACAGTATTAGGGGACCACTAAGGTCTATATAAAAGAGACTTCAGATACAGTATTAGGGGACCACTAAGGTCTATATAAAAGAGACTTCAGATACAGTATTAGGGGACCACTAAGGTATATATAAAAGAGACTTCAGATACAGTATTAGGGGACCACTAAGGTCTATATAAAAGAGACTTCAGATACAGTATTAGGGGACCACTAAGGTCTATATAAAAGAGACTTCAGATACAGTATTAGGGGACCACTAAGGCCTATATAAAAGAGACTTCAGATACAGTATTAGGGGACCACTAAGGTCTATATAAAGAGACTTCAGATACAGTATTAGGGGACCACTAAGGTCTATATAAAAGCCTCCAAAGAGCACCATGTCATGGGACCTTTAACTAAAAGTTACAAAACCACAGGGAGCCTGGGTGAGTTTGTTACAGCATCCTTGTGTGGGGTGTTAACTTGTGTTTGACAAAGTCTTCACGCCTGAGCGAGCCACTTAAAAGCCAGTCAGCTAAATGTAATGTGATGCGAGGCAATGTTTCACTCGGCTACAACATCTATATATTTCACCACGCTTGATTTAAGCTGATGAACGGTCGACATCCGACGTTAGCCGCCACGATGATCCATCTGCATTCTGTGTATTTCTTAGCTGTCATTATTGATCACTTCAAACATTTCTGTGTGTGTGTGTGTGTGTGTACTTATTCAAGCACTCAAACGCGTTATTTGTTTAAGCTGGTCTTAATGTACTTATATGTGTTTGTAAGCCCACGTATATTACATTTATTGAGTTACGTTCTTGTGTATATTTCTGTGTGGTTGTATGTGCACCAGCATGAATGTTTTTGAATTTGTGAGTGTGTATGTGTGCAGAGCTGGTCTGAGCTATAAGCAAATTAAAGTGGTGGCTCGAGGCCCTAAACCACAACGGGCCCACGTATTATTTGTAAAATCTGAATTCTGTTTGGGTTCCTCTTTTCGTGCTTTTTGTTATAATTGACCTGACATCCCAAAGATCGAGGCAAAAACTGCTCGGAAATCCCCAGAAAGTTTGGGAATTGGACTGACAAATGAAAAAGTGGAGGACTCCAGCACTCTGGCAACAAAGTTCTATCGTCAAAATGCAGCTCCTGTGCATGAGAGTCTATCACGTTCTCTCTACATTTCATTGTGTATCACATTCTTACCGTTTTGGGATTATAAAATACATTTCGGGGCATTACATCAAAGTTTTTAAATTAGACGACGCAAAAACTAATATAAAGAGCATGACCAATAACACATTTGTGGACATCATACCAGATTTTGAGATTAAAACAAAAATGTAATTGCTCAAATGCATTTTTGGGATTACAACTAATACAACATTTTTGGGATTATAACAAAAACAAGAATAAATACATTTGGGGGTGATAAACCAAACATGGGTACAGTATTTAGAAGAGGTAAAACTAATTTGGGGATTACAAAATGGGACCACAACAACCAATTTTAGGTGCCATACCAAACTGTGTTTTTTATGATAGCTCTTAAAACTTAGCAAGTATGACAAATGCCTCAATCATTTTGGGAACAAATAGGTAATCTTGCTTAGGGCAACAAAAAGGCTTGTGTGTGTGTGTGCATGTGTTTTCCAGAATCTATACGAGCCTGTTCAGCCCGCTCTCTGTGCAGTTCATCATGCTGAGCAGGAAAATATTGCAGTTGTTTGACAAAAGCCGGAGGGAGGAAACAAATTCAGGCTGAAATTCTCTAATCGTTACAAACCAGCCATCTGAAAAAGCCAGGCTCTGTGTGTGTGTGTGTGTGTGTGTGTGTGTGTGTGTGTGTGTGTGTGTGTGTGTGTGTGTGTGTGTACGCTGGCGTGTCTGATAGGACGACCTGACTGTTTCCTGCCTCTGGTGGAGACGATGGGCATGGCGGTCACATAACGTGTCTGCTTTTAGAGCCAAGGGTTGGATCCAAAGGTCGCTGGTTTGAACCCTGAGACTGATGGGAAATACAAACTGTGATCACTTTTATCATTAACTGTGTAAATGCTGCATTAACTATGCCTGAAAACAAATGCAGTGCCATTCGGCCAAAATGTCAGACAAAAGCTGATTTCTCATAAACAAAGTTGAAATAATAAGAAAATGGGTGAACTACACCTATAGGACCTATAGTTACATAATCCGGGAGAGTCCTGTGTTTCTATGTTATGTAACATTAAGCATATTGTTTAAAGGAAGGAATATGGAATGGGAAAAAAACAAACAAAACACTTTGAGAACCAGCAACACCACCCACTTAGCAACTCTACAGCTGATTGTTGAATCCTCAAACACAGATCATCATTACGACAACACTCACATTATTTATTTAAAAGGTGCTGTAGGTAGGATTGCGAAGATCCAGCCTTAGCCCAAAAAAATTTGAACATCAACAACTTCTCAGTCCCTCCCCCCTTTCCGTTAAAGCCCAAAACGGTCTCCTAAGCCCCTCCCCCCACAAGGGAGAATGAATGCGTGTGCATGAGAAGTGATTGACACGCAGTTAGACATCCCCCCCCCTAGTCATGATTGGTGCATCTTAACAGGGAGCTGTGGATTTTTGCAAATCACACGACAGGCTGTAGGTGGTGCCAGAGGAGCCGGATTTGTTTTTAAATGACCTGCTTCATGTAGTTCTACTGGAACATAGGGTCAGTTTCAGCAAATATGACAGAAAGTTAGTTTTATAAGGCTTACATACTGCACCTTTAATCTATTAATACACAGATGTTCATGAGACCCAACCCCGGTGCCAGACCTCTGAATTTTATAAACAGGTCTGGTCTTGTGCTCTTGTTGTCTTGTTTCCCTTTGTGTCAGAGCTCTGTAGGTCATCTGATAATAGCAAAGATGAAATCACGATGAGCACTTTCATTTTCTGAAAGGTTTTGGCAGCCTGTGATGTCGACTTCATCTCTTTGACAATCTGATTAGTTTGTTGCTCCGCGCACTCGGGCGTCTGCTCTGTCACCTGTGTTCATTTTCTCCTTTGTTTACTTCCTCGCTCGCGCGTTCATCGGTTAATTATTCATCTGTTCTCGTTAATCAGGTCGTTAACTATTTACTTATCAAATCTCCAACTCATTAGTTTATACGAGTGTTTTAGGTTCTTATACGTCTGCTTAATCTGTCGATCACCTTTTTCTTTTTCTTTTTTTCAGCTGAAAGTTATTAGTGAACTCTGCATGCGGCTTCGAGAACAGAAGCCCAGCAGCTCCAAATTGCATTAAAACTCCTTCTCAACTTGTTTACTGCTTTACTTGTAATTATCAACAGCTCAGCAGGGGAGACTGGTTGCTTTTGAGTGCAGTTTTTGGATTGTGTGTGTGTGTGTGTGTGTGTGTGTGTGTGTGTGTGTGTGTGTGTGTGTGTGTGTGTGTGTGTGTGTGTGTGTGTGTGTGTGTGTGTGTGTGTGTGTGTGTGAAGAGGATGTTGGAGTTCTTCAGCACGGAGTTACATCCAGCTGTTTGCAGGATCGTTATCAGAAACCCAGCACTGCACAAGTCCAGACCGACACAACGTGTGTCTCTTTCAACTGAAGAGACTTTATGGAAAAACCGGGATAATACAAACCGTAATTATAGTGACAATAATCAGAATTGTAAATGTCAAACAGTGCACAACAATTCAAAACCTTCCACATTGTAGAAGGTTTTCTTCTGAATCGTATCCAACATAAGTTTGCAGGTTTCAACAATAAACTAGGACTGAACTCAACTGTTCGTCATCCAGTTGAAATGAGAAGTTAAAGTTCATCACAGCAGCACAGTGAAGCCACAAAAGGCTGGAGACTGGAGATGATGACTTCGAGCAATTTCCGTCAACGACAATCCTTCATTTACCGTTTAGATCTTTATACACTGTAAACAAAGGCATTTGTGTAAAAAACAACAACAATGAAAACTGGATTTGAATTACTGGCTCTCTTTTTTTTCCATCTTTCTCTCTTTTCTCCATGCACCCTTTTACTTAAAACACACACACCTGCAGGGATTAGGCAGTATTAACTGTTCCCTGGCTCTAGCTCAATTTAAATAAATGGCCTGAAGGAAAGAAGACAGAGGAAGAACAGAAGGAGGAAGGAAATCAGGCAACACAGGCAAAAGAGAGAGAATAGAGGAGGGAGGAAAGGAAGGATGGTCGAGACTTCCTGGGCACGAAGAGGATCAGTGTTGCTTAATACAAGAGACACACACACACACACACACACACACACACAGACAGACAGCTGAAGTGGATGTAACAGCGATCTTTCTTGTAAAGGTGGTGGTGACAGAATGGTTGACAGGAACTTACACCAGCCAATCAATGAACACAGATCAATGTGTGACTGGGCCATCAGTGGCTGCCACAACCTCTGTCACACACACACACACACACACACACACACACACACACACACACACACACACACACACACACACACACACACACACACACACACACACACACACAGCCATTACACAACCCCATTTGAAGCCATGTCATGGTAGACGCTACATACATTTCACATTAAAGTGTGAAACAAGTGCAGTGTGAAGATAATAATCATATTTCACAGCATTTCATTGGATTTTTTTTCCAATACTGATTACTGTGTTACACTGGTCTATGGGCTAAAAGGAAGCCATGTTGGATAATACTGAGTACATCTAGTGACTGTGACATGAACAGAAGCTGCAAACAAAGGGCTCAGTCTCTTGTTCCTTATAAAGGATGTTTTTCATTTTTTACAAATTTAACCACGCTCAATTTGGGCTAAATTACTTACATTCAGCAGTTACTGTAGGTGTTATGCATAACTTGTTGGGTTATGTATCCCCAAAATGTGAATTGCATCCCATTGGTTTATTGTTATAACTGTCACCTACATGTCGTATGCAGCGCTGCAGACAGAAATTCCTGCACGTTTTATACTGCAGATTTAAGAAACTAACGCAAGAAAGTGCTCCGAGAGATGTACCATTCCATCACGGTTGCACAATCTTCTTTAAAGTTACTATAACATTATTCTTTTTTTTTATCTCAATGCCTATCTGCGTCAAATACATTTGATTATAGACAATCAGGCAATACAAGTGCCAGACATTTTGCATTCAAGTAAATGTAATAGTTCATGAAAGGTTGCATGACTAGACTAGTGTGCAGACGATAGATGCTTCGATGCAGGGAACAAGGAATCCCTGAATGTCTTGATGATTGTAGAAATAACTTGAGTGATATGCCACGGCTGTAACAGTCACCTGACATCAAACAAACTGAACAACCATGGGAGATTTTGGACCAACAAGTAAGAATGGTTTTCATGCACTAGGTTCTGAAGGCTCGAGGTGCCCTTGAATTTTGACGCGTTACTTTGCGTTCAGCTATCTGTACACTGAAATGGAAATATGTTGGTTACAATAGCTGGCACTTGGATAGGTTTTATCACACCAACGAAATAATCAAGATACTCTCGATTAGCAGTTTCTAACCCGTTTGGCTGTTCCCTGACTAAAACCAAGCAACTAATTGTCTATATGTGACCCCTCGTCCCATGGGTTGTAACCTTTTCATTTGAATAATACTTCATGATAATGAAGATGTAAAACAATCTAGTAATTCACAAGACAAAAGTGAAGATCAAAAAGAAAGCACGTCTGAAAAAGTTAAGCTAGTTTTACATAGGAAAATAATGTTATTTAAACTTGTTAATAATCCTGTAGTCTCCACATAGCATTCGGGGATGGGAGGAAAACGTGCTCTGGTTTATTGGCATTTCTTCAAACCAATCAGAATTGTCTTCGTGTGGTGCTAAGCAGCGGAGAAAAGCCGCGGTACCGCTGCAAAAATAGACTCGGAAGGAACTCGTTTTGGTGGAACATGTGTACGTTTAAAAGATTGAGTTTTTAGCTGTGCAACAGAAAACTCAGATTGGGCGTTAGTTTAGCTAGCTGTCTGGATTTACCGTGCAGATATCTGAGAAAAGGTTAACCATAGTCCTCATAAATCAAGCCTAATTGGGTGAAATCCGGCGGATTTTCCGGCGGCAATGAAGCAATCCTGGAAGTGTAACGTCAAGGATATAGACTAATAATCCTGACACCCCTAAAGGATCGGATTATAGTAAGGAACGCTGGGCAGACATGTCCGGACAAGTCCGGAGGTCACACAAAATGGCCGGTACGCAGACAGAACCTACACATACGCCCTCTGATGACCACATCTACTTCATGCTGACCCCAGTAGACAGTCAAGTTTGGGCTTAAGATTTATCTTGCAGTTCCTTGGGAGCGTCCAGACCCCCAGGTTGGAAACCTCTGCTCTACATCACTTATCAACACTATCATCAGTTTCCGTCTTTCGTGTTATTTTGTGATGAGATTTGGACTTTACTTTTGTTGTGGATGCTCTTTTTTTTCGTCTTGCTTTGTCTGCTCTCACTGAAAGGAATTAAACACGGAACAACACAACGGGCCCAGCAGTGCAAAACACAACACCAAGCTGTGTTCAAGGGTTTCAGGCGGGACTGTTTCTTTAAGTTTCACTATCCATGCCTGAAATATACGAGGGCTTAAAAACTCTCTAATCTGCCTCCCCCCACCTTCCCCTCCTCGCCTCCACCACTGAAGTGGATTTAAGAGGTGAAATCAATGAGACGTCAGAGCTTCCCTCGGATTCACCATCTCAGTCGAAGGAACGGCTCCGTCTCATTATTTAAACAGTGTATTTTCTCACAATGTTATTTCCTGTAATTCTCTGCACTCATCAAAAAAAGAAAAGAAATTTGGAAAGAAAAAGCTGCAAAAAAAAAAAAGGGACAGAATCCAAAAGCACTGAGGCAAAATAACAGCCAAACCAATCTAATCAGGTATCGGAGCAGATAGAGTTGTAACGCCGTCTGCTCGGCGATTTGTTCGACACGCCGTCGTCTCAGAGGCAGAGCAGGATGGTTAGCTGAGGAGCTAGCTACGGTAAAGCCGCTTAGCGTCACTGTCACTCTGTGCCGTTGTAGAGCACCGGGGTGCTTCAGAGCTCAGGTTCCACATCAGCAGATTACCCACAATACACCAAGGGGATTTCCTCGCCTCACAGAGAGCTTTCTGCCACGGCTTGTGCTGTTTGTTAAATTCAGTGTAAACAGTGGTAAACATGACAGGAGTCCTCATGTGTCTGTGTGACAAACGTCTTGGACCGGTGAACCAGAGTTCAGCGTCAAGCTGAGGACATCAGGGGACATTAGATTCTGTCCTGAGGGATCAGTACAATGGTAAGATGTGATTAAATCTGTTTGACTGAATTGAAGGTTTCCGGATATTTAAGTATCCATGCCTCGGTTACATACAAAGTGTCTTCATTGGCTTTCATTTTCACTACTTCTATACAATTTTTTTTTCAGGTGTGCAGATTAGGGCTTTATTTTTTGGATTAGTCGACTAATCTAACGATTAATTTTTCGATTAATCTAACGATTAATTTTTCAATAAGCGATTATTTACCCATTGCTCAACAATTTACACAAAACAAATTTCAATAAGGTGCAAATCTCTATTTATTAAAATAGTTTAACACTGCACTGATCAAGTAAAATGAATGTGTAGTGCAACCTGAAGCCAGATGTAGCTATCAATCCAACCACAAAATACAGTCACTTTCAGGAGGAATACAAAAATAAAAACTTAAAGTAAACAGAGCAAGTGCAAAAAGAGTAGGCTGTATTTGCTTTTTTTAACAGTAGTAGGTAAAATAATGAATAAGCTCTCGTTTAACATCCAAGCTCTTCCTCCTTTAATTTAACTTTAATTATTTGTATCTAAAGGCTGGTTAAGCAGTTTTTTTTGTCTCGTTCCAGTGATTGGCACTAGGGATGCAACTGGCCTCGCCACCGGTTGGCGAAAATGGCCCAAAAGGGCATTTTCGGTTTTCGCGAAATACCTTTTCACCAAAAATACGGCGAATGTTGTGATGGCGCAAACAGAAACGCCGCGCTGGTCAGTATCGTCCGTTCCACCTGCAAAGTCTCCTAACAAAGAGGTTGAGACGGACCACGGAGGAAACAAGAAATCGCTCTTAGAGTGTCAGTGAGTCGTTCGTCCTCTGCACTTCATCGCGCTGTGTCCGCGTTATAAAGACCATTACTTGTGCGGAAATAAGCAGGGGAGAAATGTCCAGGCCGTGGTGGAGAACCCGTGGAGACGGAGACGGAGCAGCCAGCGAGGAGATCAGAGCCAGACTTGTCTCGCCACCAGATGAGGGGCATCACCCTCGTTGTCTGATATGTTCAGGAATCCTGCAAGAAAGTGCCTCAATTATATATATAATAACAATGTAACTATCTGTCTTAGTACTATATACGTAGTCTATTGTGCCATATTCGCTAGATATTTTAATTAAACTTTATTAATTTTACAATCAAGCCTGTTTTAGTAAGTTTACACTCTACCTAAACAGGTACTAATATGCTTAATTTTTTGTGTTTGCTTGGTTTCCTCTTTTTTTTTGTTTCGCCAGAATTTTTTGGACGGCACATCTGGGTGATGGCGTCGGATATGCATTAGCATGTTGGATGTATTTCCACCCAACAACTGCTGAACAACGCCGACACACAGTCCTCGTCTTATCCCCCCCCTCTCGCCTGTAGCCTACTACTGGAACTGACCCGAAGACCGACGTTTTCGAGGTGGGGACGGCATTAAACAAGAGGATGTGACATGGGAGGCTCCAGGCTGCAGCCATACAGTCTCGAAGTTTTGACAAACGAGGCCCGCGGGGAACTCTTGTGGGTCGCCACCACTCGCCATACTCGTCCTTCCGTGCTGCTATCTCTGACTCATTCACTGGACCGGCGACCTGACAAAAACCTGCACGTAGGTGGAGGAGCTCGTGATAGCTTCAGAGCTAGGGCGGAGGTACAGATTAGGTGCCCCTAGAACTCGCATATCCAACAGTAGTTCCGCATTACATTAATTAATTTGCACGTGAGTTTTATTTATTTATTTTATTTAGTCAACGAAAATTATTTGTATCGACGCATTTACGTAGTCGATGACGTCGACGAATTGTCCCAGCCCTAGTGCAGATTTCATTTTACCTTAAAACATGTGCAGGGATTTCATCCTGCTGGGAGGAACACAAACATTTCTAGTAAGCTTGTGCCGATTGGCACTTTGATTGTATATCGATGATTGAAGGGATAATCGACATTCGTTTTTCCCCAAGCCAATGTTAGGTAGGGTTGGGTACCAAGACCTTATATGGTGCCGGTGCCTTAAAAACCGGTATCTATTGGACCGAATAGAAACAAGGATTTTGTTGGTTTTTTTGGGGCGCCACTTAAATGCCAGCGCTGCCCTCTGATGCTCCGAAACGGACGTTAGAGGCAACAGAAGCATCGCTGCATGTGACGCTAATTAACAATACACTTACCGTTAGCTAGCAGCTGGATTAAACAAAGTTAAAATGCTGACAGCTAAACGGTGTAAAGTGTGACTGGATTTTACTGGAGAGGATTCCACCACAGACGATGTGTTTACTTGAAACTCGCCTCACCAGCCTTGTTATGCAAAATTATTGTAAAATACCCTTTTCCCATCTAGTGGTTGTTTTTGTCGATTACCAACAATTTGCTGGTAAGTTATTGTTGTACTGTAAGTTATTATTACATTTTTAACAAATCATTTCATTTTGACCATATGGCCTTAGCAATAAACAAACCGTTCTTAAATGTCACCGAATGTCATTTTATGCTCTCTTTTTCTTTTTCAAATCTTTTAAAAAGCATCGGACCAGGCACAGTTTAGGTGCCGGCACCATTTAAAAAGTATTGTTTTAGCACCGGTATCGAAAAAAATAAAAAAATAAAGATACCCAACCCTAATGTAAGGTGATTTTAACTAACTTTCTCTGAGAAAACGTCCAGCCACTGAGCCACGTTCATCAGCAAGAGTTACAAGTGAATTTGAACAGTGTATACAGTCGGGGAGCTTAATCTTACAATTAATCTTGCATTATTTTTTATAAGCTCAGTATGCATGTTAAATCTTCAAAGTACTAATCATAGCTGTCAGATAAATGTAGTGGAGCAGAAGTAGAAAGTGGCATGAAATGGAAATACTTAAGTAAAGTAGATATATACAGTAAGTACCTCTAAATTATACTTAAAATATACATAAAAATCCCCTCCACCACTGCATGTGCGAGTTGTTTCCACAGCATCTAAATGACTATATTTCAGCATGTAGTCAGAACCAGCCCAACACAGAAATCACACTGAACTAGTGTCTTCTTTTCACTTCATCGTTCAGTCTGACTTTGTGTTCACGTTTTAATGTGTTTGGGAGTTTGTTTTTCCAAACAAGGAAACAGTTTAGACCGGTTGAAATAAGTGAATACAGACAGAGATTATCAACCAGACTGGTTAATACGTATGTAATTTAGAAGTCTTAAAAAATGTTACTTTTAAACCAAATTCAGGCTCTTAATCTCTAAACAGAACGTCAAGATGATGACCTGCAAATCCCCAAATCAGTGTTTACTGGGAGAAAGTGAATAAAGTAATGCAGTGAATGGTGATGGCATTTTTTGGGAGGTAAGATGTGTTTTCAAATCCTTTTTGCAGAACATCGGTTCACAGCAAATCAGAGCCTCCAGGGTGTTTGACGTTACCGCCATCTGCTTTTGATACCCGATTCTGTGATCATTCATCACTGGAGCAGGTAATTGAATAAACGAGCATGACGAGGGAAAATGAAGCTCGTCCGGTGTCAGAGTTCAGAGGGTTTGTTCTTTGTGTTTTCGGGGCTCGTGATCTGAGAAGGATGAGGAGCGTCTCGGCGTGGGAGGCACCAACGCTAATGCGGTGATTAATGTTTAGCTGCATGCTGTGATTCATGGAAACATGACTAAGTGGTTGACTGAGTGTGAAAGACGCTGACGCCAGTGTGTGAATGCACGCACACGCACGCGCGCGCACACACACACACACACACACACACACACACACACATACATACACACAAATACATGCATGAGGTTATTGAATGACTGCGTGATCTAGTTAGTGATAAGTGTTCAGGGATCACTGGGACACAATCCAATGAAATAATTAGTAACCGATTCAGTGGACCATCAATTCCCCCACCACCAAAAACACAGGCCTGTGTGGTTAGCAATGGTTATGGGGAGGATGCCTCACTTTGGAGCAGTGAAAACAAAGCACTGGAGCGTTATCACATCTGCCGCCCTGGCAAAAACAAAGAAAATGACAAATGTGTGCAGGGTTGTGTTTGGTTGCGTCAGAGGAGAGAGAGGTGATGACTTCCCATCCTTCTAATGGCACTGCTTCAACGTGGTGACGTTTCTCTCGCAGACAGTGGCTGCCTCTGTTGTGCATGAAGGTTGTATAACTTACTGTTCTGTTATTGAGTCAGACTGTTGTCTTTTTTTTTCGAAACATCTCTTTACATGTATTTGATTGACACATTTATTCTTTTTTTTTATACCTTTTTCCTTCACCTACTTACATTGGTCATAAGGGACAAAGCAAAACTGCTAACTGACCAATTGGAAAATGTGTCTTTAATCTAGGGCTGCACAATAAATCATTTTTTAAATCGCCATCGTGATATATCAACTTCTGGCATAAACGAGACGAGATTTAAAAAAATAAATGTAATGGTGCTTTTTGTGTTCAATTAAATGTTCAATTTGTTCAATCAAAAAATGAAATCATTTCCTTTCAGTTTGTTTTTTTATTCAACAAGCAATTTGTTGTATTTTAGCAGAATACTGAAAGCAGCAGAAAGGCAGAACTAAGTGCGTTTTAATATCGGAAGCAATATCGTTATTACAACACTCAACGTTATATAGTTTCCTCTCATCGTGAATGCCTAATTCATTTCATATTTTGGCAAATATATGAGGATAATTGCTGCAGTGAAACTGAGTCACTGTTGTAATCTATTGGAAGTGCTGTGACTGTGTGCAGCTGCAAACATCACGGAGTATCAGTCACACACTACCGGTGCGCTGCTCGGCTGCGAAACGCATCCTTGGGCTTAGTTTGCTTCTTTTAACCCTTGTGTTGTCTTCCCGTCAACCTTGAAAAAACCTTTTGTTTCGACGTTTCTGACGCCTTTTTTTCCAATGTTTTAAATTGTTAAATTTTTCTTCAACAGATTTTCAGCGCTTATTTCTACGTCCCATATTTTCTGAAAAAAATGGGCCAATTTGACCCAAAGTCAACACAAGGGTTAAGTTTGTATTATCTGTTAATAGGTGTGATCGATGCTTTGTCTGACATTAAGACCTTTCTATCTGCCACATGAATTTGGATGTGTACTGTTGTTTGTGGTGTATGTTCCACCAAGTGGCAAGGCTGCGTTGGCAGCAGCTACTATAGCGGACCATGTTCATAGACTGCTACAAAAACATCCAGATGCGCCTGCCATAGTTTTGGGGGACTTAAACCATTGTCACCTGGGCACTGCACTACCTGGTTTTAGTCAGATGGTTAAAAAGGGGACAAGGAAGGACAGAATACTTAACAACTGCTATGTGAATGTTAAAAATGCCTATGATTCCAGAATCAGACCTCCTATTAGGCCTGCACGATTCGGGGATAAATATGAATCACGATTTAGCTTAGAATCAATATCACAATCCTCTGCCACGATGTCTTCCTCACGAAGTGTAATGTTTATTGCACACATGAACCATGACAAAACAAAAAAAATTGCCAGTACCAAACAGATTTGTTTTGGCACCTATAGCACATTGTGCATCACCACAAGCTTGTAAACATAGAGGCTTCAATGAATAAAGAAAATAAAGTACATACTGGCCATTGAAGTACAGTAGGCTACCAAAAATAGTGACATATAACACATTGAACTAAATATGGCCCTGACACAGGCTCTATCTGAACTCCTTGAACATGTCTTTACATAATTAAATCATGTCAATCAACATGCTGCAGCTACAGCTTCAGTCTCTAGAGAAATGGAATTTGTCAACTGCCAATTTAAGTACAGCATCAAAAACAGAATGATTTCTTAGCACACTCTTTAACTGCTTGCCTTTCATGTCTTCAGCTGTCCTATCAAAATAAAGGCCGAAAATACAAAACTAAAAAGCTGTAAACCAGTAGAAAGAGAAATTAGACGATGGGTTTCCTGAAGCAAGTGAGAGGCTTAAAGCTTGTTTTGATCTGACCGATTGGGAATAATTCCATAATCAAAATTCCCTAGATGAAACTACTACAGTCACCACTGATTACATACATTTTTTTGTGTACAATTGGTCATTCCTATTAAAAGAATAAAGATCTATCCAAACAATAAAAAGGTTTTTTAAAAACAAAGATACCATCACAGGCAAACAATTGGACAGAGATTTGAAAAATAAACTTAGGGAGGCCAAACAGGTACACAGAAATCACCTGGAGGAGACATTCAAAGAAAGAAACCCCAAAATGACTAGGATGTCTTCCTCTAATAAACCCATTGTGACAAGCAATGATTTGATGTTTGCAAATGAGCTGAATGATTTTTTTCTGTCGCTTTGACTCTACTGCCCACTGTGAGTAATGTGTCAATGTAATGAAGACCATTACACCCTCTGACGCTGAGAGGATTGTCATAACTGTGGAGGAGGTCAGGGGTACTTTCCAGCGCGACAACCCAAAGAAGGCATTAGGGCCTGACCACAGCAGTGCACATATATTAAAATCCTTCGCCCGGGAATTAGCCCCTGTGTGGCAATCCATCTTTCAGTTGTCAGTTGACACACACACCATCCCTCTAGCGTGGAAAACATCTCACATTAGGCCCCTCCCCAAAAAACAATGTCCCAAAGAATATAATGATTTTCGCCAATAGCCCTTACATCTGTGATCATGGGATTTACCCTTGAAAATCGCCCCCTTGTAGCATTCACTTCCCTGATTGCCAGGCGTCTCATCCTGCTCTCCTGGAAGGAATAAGCACCCTCCCCCCCCAGCTTCACAAGGTGGATTAGAGATGTTATGCATTTCCTGAAGCTTGAGAAGATCAGATACATCCTTAAAGGCTCCTTGCAAACATTCAGGAAGGTCTGGGCCCCCTTTTTAGAGTACTATGAGAGCTTGCAAACACCATTAAATATGGATGACTAAGGTGTTATTAACAAATATCTATGGAAGCAACAAGACCCTTGTCAATTTGCATATAAAAAGGTCGTAGTACGGAAGATGTCGTGGTTACACTGGTGCACCTCATCTCCAAACATCTTGACAAACCAAACACATACGTCAGGGCTCTGTTTCTTGATTTTTCATCTGCGTTTAATACAATTCTACCAGATTTACTTTTATCAAAAATGATTCCGATTCTGATTAATCCTCATCTTATTCTTTGGCATTTTTCATTTCTCACAAACGGGGTTCAGCTAGTCAAAGTCAATGACACACTCTCTTCTCCAAAGACAACTAATGCTGGCGTACCCCAGGGCTGTATTAGCTCCCATGTGTTGTTCACGTTATATACCTCCGACTGCACCACTAGTTTGCCAAACCAGTTTCTGTTAAAATACTCCACTAGACTCCACTCTGTTGACCTTGTCTACCACATTTGATGACCCTACACTGTACCAGGCCAACATGGATTGGTTAGTTGAGTGGTGTGATAAAAATGCTCTCGTTATTAACACTGTGAAGACCGAGGAAATCCTCTTTGGAAAACAACCGAATTGTGAGGTGAACAACTGAATGTGTACTCAGAGTTCAATGTTCCTACACTAGTTCAATTAGTATTAGTATAGTATTAGTATTTTGTCTTTCAATTGTTTTTACTTACTTACTTAAATTTTAAAGGAAATAAATAAGAACTGTTTTCATTCAACATTGTGCCCATTATTATCATCAGTGATTAAGTAACTCAGACTTTTAAAAACACATTTTTAAAGGATATCGTCTAATTATCGTTATCGTCAAAATCGGAAAAAATATCGAGATATTATTTTTTGTCCATATCGCCCACCCCTAGTTCAAAGATTATAGGACTACCTGTAGCACACTCCTTTCAGGAAGCTCACAATAACAGTATGCTCAGACTGGCCAGGAATATTTCAGAGAATGTACAGAGAATATCAGCTTCTGCCTTCATTCTTTCAATTGCATAAGACTTAAATATTCTTTCATACATCAATCTATCCTATTGTTAAACCAGCTACATTAAATCCAGTGCAATATTTATTCAGGGTTACAAGTGTTACAATGTTCATGTCATTTTCTGTTGTTATACATGTATGCTTTGTTTCCTTACTCGGGTGTTTATGTCATTTGCGGTAATGTTTCATGGATGTCTTTTGGTGTTATTCATCTTATGTATGTCTATGTCCCCTTTTTTTTTTTTATACGAGCTACCCAGGGATGCAAAAAGAATTTCAGCCCTGGCTGACAATAAAGTTGTATTGTTTTGTATCGTATTTGATAGCCAGACAGGTTTTCAGTGGAGTATTCCTTTTAAATGTGCAGAATACATTCTTTTCTTTCACATCTATTCTGAATATAAAGATGGTGAAACAATAAACTCAGGGACAAAAGAAACTTGGTGTTTTTCTTATCGTGGCACCTTCACAATTGTCTTACAGTGCATTGTTTTGTTCCTCGTTATCTTATATAGTACAACACGTGTCCTCTCCGTTGTCTTATGTCTTGCATTAGAACAGTGTCGTGTTGCCATATCAACATATTGTGTAGTACTGTAGGACAGGTTTCCTCTCTGTACTGTATCAACCCATTGTCTTCACGCTTGGATCTAATCCCTGCGGTGGAGCAGCTGTTGGGCTTATAGACTGCCTGTCTGTCGGAGAGCAGACGGAGGGAGGTTCCCCTGTTCACCGAGATAATAGCAGAGCACTGGAGTGGAGTGGTTTATACACACACACACACACACACACACACACACACACACACACAAACAACACACACAGCCTCTCAAGCTCTGCATGTGGCAATTATCTTTCCTCTCAGCAGCTTGTGGCATCTCCCCCATCTCCTCTCCTCTCCTCCTCTAATCTCTACTTGACTTTTTCCTCCTCTTTCCTCCTGCATCCACCTTCTCTCCCCTATCTCCCCATCTTTCCCTGAAGCCGTCTATTGCTCTCCTCTCATTGCTTCCTCGCCTCCTCTCCTGCTCCTTCAAAGTTGAGATAGCGACAGAGCACTCCTGCCATACACAATAACGACCTGAACAATCGGCCTCCCCCTCCCAGAAAAATAAAGCACTGCTTTGAAAGAAAAAGCGCTCTCCACACCTCGCTGATCCCCCTTTCACAGCTAAAAGCACCACTGTTTTTTTTTTAATGCAGTGACTCTCTAACACACACACACACACACACACACACACACAGATGAGTAACACAACTGATCGCCTGAGTGAACAGACACTTTGAAGATAAAAGTAAAAATCAGACAGCCAAAACTCTAAGATGGCACAAAAAGGGTTCTCAAAGCACACTTTGTAACTTAGTTTACTTCTTGCTTTTGGCTTTGCAGACTGGAGCCTAATCCTAATTTCTATTTAACAAATAAACAACAATTATTTGACACCAACACACACACACACACACACACACACACACACACACACACACACACACACAGAAGATGTAAATGTAGCTCATTAGACGCAAACTTATTGGGAACAAAATATTCACTCTGATAGAGAAGTCAGTCGGGTCCTATCTACTTTAATAATGTTGTTCTGAGGTAAGTTTTTAGTATTTTACGAGGTACGTAACCGGTCGATGATCTCTGTTTAAGTAAGTAACCACAATCAACAACTACAGCTAATGTTCACTCTCAGTTTATACTTGGAACCGTGGCCCAGGAACAAACACAGGAATTACAGTAGCTTCCTAAGGTCAAACTGAAGGCCAAGTTCCCGAGTTCCTTAAAATGTTCAAATTCTCGCAGCTGAAAATGCTATTGGCTCCTGCTTAACCAGAAAATGTTTGATTCATTTTATTTATTTCAATATCAGCGGAAGACTTAAATCTATCAAGAAACATGTAAAAGTTA
Organism: Perca fluviatilis; assembly: GCF_010015445.1. Classification (NCBI taxonomy): domain Eukaryota; kingdom Metazoa; phylum Chordata; class Actinopteri; order Perciformes; family Percidae; genus Perca; species Perca fluviatilis. The sequence continues at coordinate 30,175,352 of NC_053129.1, read as the reverse complement.
GATATTCCTCCTTCCGCCTTAATCTTATTTTCTTACAATCTTACAATATTTTGGATGCCTTCCAATCAGGATTTCGACCTCACCACAGCACTGAAACGGGTCTTGTCAAAGTTTTTAATGACATCCACTTGAACTCGGATGGTGGTAATACAACAGTCCTAGTATTACTTGATCTTAGTGCTGCATTCGATACGGTTGACCACAATATACTTTTGGATCGATTAGAAAACTGGGTTGGCCTCTCCGGCTTGGTATTAAAGAAATTTGTATCAATAGGGAACTATGTTTCTGAGCACAAAGACATGACGTGTGGAGTTCCACAGGGCTCTGTCCTGGGGCCTCTTCTGTTTAATATCTATAGCTCCCACTGGCCCAGATAATGAAAAACAATAGCATAAGTTACCATAGCTATGCTGATGACACACAAATTTATATAACGCTGTTGCCTGGAGACTATAGTCCAATACAAAAACTGGCTAGGTGCATTGAACAAATTAATGATTGGATGTGCCAAAACTTTCTAAAATTAAATGAAGGAAAAACTGAGGTGATCATTTTTGGAGCCAAAGAGGAACGACTAAGAACCAGCGCCCAGCTTCAAACTATAATGTTAAAAACAACAGACAAAGTCAGAAATCTCGGTGTAATCATGGACTCTGATCTGAATTTTAACAGTCACATTAAGACGATAACAAAGTCAGCCTTTTACCACCTTAAAAATATATCAAGGGTAAAAGGACTTATGTGTCAACAGGACTTAGAAAAGCTTGTCCATGCTTTTATTTTCAGTAGACTAGACTACTGTAACGGTGTTCTTACAGGTCTTTCTAAAAAATCAGTCAGACAGATTCAAAATGCAGCTGCTCGAGTCCTCACTAACACAAGGAAACTTGTCACTCCAAATCACTCCAATTTTAAAGTCTCTACCTTGGCTTCCTATACCACAAAGAATAGACTACAAAATTCTTCCTCTGGTTTATAAGTCGCTAAATGGTTTAGGGCCAAATTACCTATCGGATCTACTTGTGAACTATGAACCGCAGAGGCTTCTAAGATCATCAGGGACAGGTTTGCTTGCTGTCCCCAGAGTCAGAACAAAAAAGGGGGAAGCAGCATTCGGTTTCTATGCACCACGCATCTGGAATGAACTTCCGGTAAACTGTAGATCGGCACCCACGCTCAGTTCTTTTAAAAAAAAAGGCTGAAGACCTTTCTTTCTGATACTGCTTATGTTTAATTCTTTGTACTGCACTGTATTGGGAATTTTATTCTTTTATTTTTGTATTTAATCTATTTTTAATTGTTTTTTTTGTATGAATTGTTTTAATTCTGTATTAACTATTTTTAATTTTGTATTGAACTTCTAACTATGTTTTAATGTTCTATGTAAAGCACATTGAGTTGCACCCCTGCTGAAATGTGCTATACAAATAAAATTGCCTTGCCTTGGCTTGCCTTATTAATCCCAACGAAAGTAGACATGACACCTGCATTCCCTGTGGAAGCTGTCCGATGCATCTATAGTCTCTTATTATTTGTCCAGATTTCTTGCAGCCTGCAGGCTTTACTGAGACCAACTGTGCATCTTCAGCTCAAAAGCTTGCTTCTCTAATCTTTAGGTTATCGTGGCACCACTGGGAAAATAACAGACCTGGAGCCTCCCCTATAAACCTGCTGTGCTTTCTCTACATGAGTTTTCCTTTAGAGTGGTAATCTACAGGGTTCTCTAGTTTTTGTGTCTTTATTTTTGGTATGTAAGGTTCACAGCTGAGGTGTTTCTGCATTAGATTATCCAGAGACCACCTGTCTATCAAACAGCATCTTTCTTTGAATTTTCTAGTTTCTCTATACTGTAGGTGGTGCTCTTATCTTTAAGGACTATGGTGACTGTTGCTCCTAATGTGTTTATTCCAAACAAACTGGAAATGGTTTTGAATTTAAATCTACATCAAACTTAACTGAAGAATTAAAAAGTAATAACATGATAATATCCTGATTAAGATAAAGAGCAACTTTGATAGACTAGCATTCTCCAAGCACCTTAGGCTACATTTACACTACTACGTTTTGGTTTAAAAAGGAATATCTTTTGCTATGATTACGCCTCGCGTCCACACTACTGCTGTGTTTCAGAGCCCCTAAAGCAGAGACATTTGGAAACACTGCTGCCCCCGTTTTGGTTTGAAGACTCCGGGGTTGCTTCGTAGTCTGGACGGGCACAAACGAAGATCCTTTGGAAACTTATCGGTCTTATCGGTTAGTTAGCTTACATACCATTCAGTAACAGTTCCACATCGTCGCCACTCCAGGGTAATAAATCCCTAGTCTTACTTTTCATAATTGTTGTTTTTTTCCTCCAAAGAATGTTCTGTATTTTCAACGTATACTTCCATGATTTTCAACCGCAGAGTAACGTGAGACAATCTGCTTCCTGTTTACACCAGAACGCGCATGCCTAGCGTATGAGAATGGTCACGATATGTGTTGTCAGACATGTTAATATGGACGGAGATTAGTTCTGCTATTGGAGCTAAAACTCTTTCTTTTCATGTGGACGGAGATCGTTTTTGTCTCGGAACGCCACTTAATAAGGAAGACATAGTAGTGTAGCTGTAGCCTTAGTTAGCCACTGACAGTTTTTCAGCAACGCTACATTACAGCTCAGTAATAAAAGGGTAAATATGTAAATCTTAGGAATAACACTGTGGATTATTTGGGTAATATTGTGATTTTATTTTTCCTAATAAGATAATGAGGCAAGTGAGGGTAATGATTTCAAGCTCTGTTATTATCCTGTTATTATCAACATATAACCATTAGGGTAACATCTGAGTAATAACAATCTTTGTAATATTTTTATTATTCATGTGCATTGTGAGGTGATTTCTTTCTTTTTTTGCTCTATGAAAGCAAAATCAGTTGTGAAAAAAGACTAACGGGTACAAATCTGCATGAAGTGGCACAAATTGAGGCAAAGGCACATCTGCTGGAGATGAATATTTTAAATGACAGTTGAATAAAAAAGTATTATTAGTCATATGGCTCCATGAATGTGAGGGAAAGGAAAGGGTCTGAAACAACGGGGGATCGGTGTGGTTTAAAATCAGTGTGTCTGAGCGGTCACACAAAATGGGTACAAGGAAACCTCCTCACTGTCATGCAACCAACCTCTCCGCTGACTGTGGCTCAAAGAGACTGACAAACAACTCATAATACACTTCACGTTTTAACCTAAATGTAGCTTGCTCCATCTTGAAGTGAAAGAACACCAACAGTTTGACTTTGGTAGATGCAGCTCACGTATAATATTTGGGAGTCAAATGTTTAGATTTACGTAAACTTGCGATGCATTTTCCAGCTCTGCAAAGTCCCATTTTTGTTTTCAGATTCAACCTCAATATCTTTTAGTGCTGTATGGAAAGCAGTCGTAGCACCAACTACTGAAAACTGTCCCAAGTACAGAATGCTTCGTAAGTTTGTTTATCTTGTATAATTACTTTTTGATGGGACAGTTTCTCACTTAAAACCACAATTTTTTGTGATTTACAGTGTTTGGACTGTAACATATCTATATTCCACTGTGCACTAGTATCAAAAGATTTTAAGCAATACTCACGGCATAAGACTAAATAAAATAAAATAAGTTAAAAGCTGGGAATCTAACTGCAGTCATCAGAGGTAATGACAAATAGTCAACACCATCATTTTTCAACTGCTCCATTTACAAATCTCTCCTTTAATGTTAGCTTTCCCTCACTTTTTTTGTGCTCTTCCTACAAATTTCTGTCACACCACCTTGAATTTCCTCCAAACGCTCCCCCTTTGGGAACGGTGCCAGAGTGTAGGAAGCGCCTCAGTGAGTCTGCAGCTGAAGAGAAGGTGTTTTTGAAGAATACAAAACCTCAGTGGCTTCACGTCGAGGATTTCACTGCAGCTTTTTCCATCCTAACAGAGTATAGGGTGCTATCATTTCCCCTGCCAAGCACTCCTGAGATGTACAGCTACACGGTAACTGAGTTAACAGATAATCACATAACAGCAAACCCCCACCAGTCCACACACATACACACACCCACCCTTCATTGCTGTCCTATACGAGATAAATGAGCACTATCAGCCCCCCACCTCCCTGCTAGCAGATTAATGTGTAAGCGTATCCCCGGTTTCCGGCCTCCTACAAACACTTCTCACTTCTCACTTACACACACACACACACACACACACACACACACACACACACACACACACACACTTTTCAGCCGCCTTATGTCAGTGCGACAGCAAATTTCCCTCTTCCGGAAAACACAGCAGATGATGCAGACTGTCGACACAACGCATTTACGGACGTTAGCATACACGTGCGTACATGTAAACACACACAGACACACGCATGCACGCACAGTGTCAGAAGCTTTGATTGAGTCAGACATCATACGTCTCATCAAGTGCAGGATACATCTTGAAAAAGTCCTCACACGCAGACACGCAGAGTGATGTACGTGCCAGTTATGCTAACAGCTTTTAGCTTCCTACGTGAGTCGTGGAGCCGTACCCCGCTGTGCTCACCAACACCAACACCAGCCGCAGCAGCAGCCATCCAGGGCTTAGTCATGTTCACAGAATCTGCCAGAACAAACAGCCACCCAATTAACGCCCACATGCGGCTTCCTATTAGAGAGCTGGGTCACCACGAGCTGCCTGCTAACCTTTAATCACACAACGAACGGATCGGCTGAAAGCCACCCCGTCACGGCGGGCAAAATGGATGTTCCAGCTGGATTTACATGTCCTTTGCATTAATCTACCTTTTCTGTACTTTTGCAGCTTCATTAAATATTGTCAGATGCATTCAGGTCATTGCAGACAAATCAAACAGTGTCAATGGCACCTCTGAACATAAGGATGTGGATTTGTAGGTAAGAGAATAAAATGAAAACAATAATGGCACCTAGAAATGTAGTAACGTTCTCAACTTATTTCCTAAAAAAACAGTGTAGTTTCAATCAAACAAACAGGAGGAAATAGTGCATTTGTTGGGGACTATTTTCAGAGCCGGATTAATCCACATTTGGTGCTCTAGTAATTATTTGTGGCAGCAGGACGGTGTGTGTGGGATAGAGTCAAAATAAACAGTTTGTTGGTTCAGGGTAACAATGAAACATGTCGCCCAGTGCAACTCATCGATGCGTTTTTAACAACAATGGAGCTCTTTGGCACAGATTCACAATTCGGACACTAACAGTGTGTCTCAATTCGGATACTTCTGTGAGTACACTTACATGTAGTACACTGTGTACACTATGCGCTCACTTGTGTCTGGCGTACATTTGGACAGGGTAGGGTTGTCTCCAATCGTGCACGGCCGTTATGCACCGACCGGAAGTTACTCTTCTTCTTCGTCTGTTAAATGTTAAATTGCAGCCTGGTGGAGCGTTACTGCCACCTATTTTCGCCCAACATAATATATACCGGCTTGTTTTCTGGCTTATCGGGGGGCGGGGGGGGGGGGGACATGTATAAACTACATTTGTATAGTTCTGAGGTTGCAGTCAGGATAAGCCATTTTCACAAGTTTAAGGGCGCTTCCACACCTGACTCGTTTAGTTCGGTTGAATCGCACTAGAGGTCGTTTGTCCCGCTGGTGCGGTTCGTCGGGGCAGGTGAGAACGCGGCATTCGCATTCGGGTGCGCACCAAAAGCGGACCAAACAGGTGTACCGAGACCTGCTTGAAGAGGGGGTCCCGGTACGCTTTCAATCGAACTCTGAAGCGGTTTGTTTGTGGTGAGAACGTGATCTGTACTCGAACCGCACCAACTATACATACTCCGCAAGTCTTAGGTAATGTCTCCTGTAGTCAGGTGTGTTTAGCAATCTGCGATGCAGCAGAGCAGCAAACTGTAGCAGCTTGCAGTGTTTCTCTCACAGAAACTGCGGTCAAGCTCGGCGTCCGTCACTCGCATCTCTGTGGTCAAAGCAGCAGGCACTAAAATTGGAGACAGACGCCATCAGAGCAGAGCGAAGTCTCGGTGACCAGAGCAGACAATGTCTGATCATTTTAATGAAATGAGCTGGTTTGACCATGGAGATGTAAGAAATATGCACTAGTCCAGAACACAGGACCTTCTTCCTGTATTTACTTTCTTGCTCCCAACCCCCAGACACATCTGACCAATAAGAGTAGTGCATGTTCTTGTGTGTTTTGTAATGGCGCATTTTGGTATGCTTGGATTTTTCCAGGTGTGAAACCAAACTAAACCAAACCAAACAGAGGGCAAATCGCTCCAAGTTTACTAACTCACCAAATGATTCGGACCAAAGCAAACGAACTACAGGTGTGAAAACGGCCTAGAAATACGTCGGTGGTCCCTTGGCTTCCGCTACGTAGCAAAGGTGGCAGCCGTTGAGTGTTTAAGCTTACTCGTAGAGCACTTCATGTGGCCATACTTTGTAAGTGTGAACGCATGATGTACCCAAATTAGCAAGTGCGCGATGAGACACAGCATAAGTCTTGTTAGTAGGAGATACTCATCGTTGGTTTTGATTATTTCATGGCATTTGTTGACAATGAAAAAATAACTATTGCCAAACCTTTCTTTAAGTGTACTTAGGTCAATCATTACAAACGTAGTGAGAGAAACTGTTAAAAGTTGAAACAACTTTAAAATTCCACTCAGGAGCCCAAACTTTAGAAACATCTTAAATATGTCAGGTTGAATTTGAGGGGAAATATGTGTAAAGTCATGCACCACACATCTAGAATATTAAAAAAATAAAATGCCTTAAGCATGAATATTTCGATTAGTGAAGACATAAACTAGATACTAGAACTCCTAATTTGAAGCAAATAAGGGGGAGACCGTAAGATTCAAGAAAAAAAAGAAAAAAAAATAGTAAAAAACATGCAAAAAATGAACATCCCTTAAATCATTCATCACAACAAGACAGGAAATACTCTGATGCAATCCAGTGAAAAAACTGCCCTATGATGATATTTTTTACATATAACCATACCTAAAAAAAATTATATAAATACAAGTCACAATATTAAAGTGTAAGAAAAGATCAAAGGAGTGAGTGAGTGAGTGAGTGAGTGAGTGAGTGAGTGAGTGAGTGAGTGAGTGAGTGAGTGAGTGAGTGTGTGTGTGTGTGTGTGTGTGTGTGTGTGTGTGTGTGTGTGTGTGTGTGTGTGTGTGTGTGCGTCTACCCTGGACCTCTTGACGCTCTCCACAAGTGCCTGAAGGTTTTTATCTGCAGAAATGTGTAAGAAGGCGACTGCTGTCAAGGCGACGAGCTCCTTATCTTCCTGCTGACGACGACGGGCGCTCCCGCTAAGAGGATTTCTATTTTGGTGTTTAATTTAATTTCGTAGCAGACAGGCGGATTGTAATTTGGTGGATTTTTTTCTAGGAAAACGTGTTTGGTTTCATAATCTCAAATTTGTTTTTTGTACAGATAGGCGATTAATTATGAGCTCAGAGAGCTGCTGCTGTACTGTTTGACCCTGCGTGTGTCCATGTGTGTGTCCGTGTGTGTGTGTGTGTGTGTGTGTGTGTGTGTGTGTGTGTGTATGTGTGTGTGTGTGTGTTTTGTCTGTGTCTGTGTCTGAGTGTCCGTCCGTGTGTGTGTTTGTTTGTGCCTGCATGCTACTGGAGTTTGAGTTTGTGCACTAATAGGCTTTTATTTTTTGTACACGCTCAACTGATTCACACCTCAAATTGTAGAAAGTGTGTAGAATAAACCTCCAGTGGCTGGATTGAACACACTAGACTGCTGGGTTTCTCAGGTTGTACAGATAAAGTTTGCCACACAGGAAGCATGTTTTCTCAAATCCATCTGGCATCTTAAACACTGATTCAAAATAAAGCAAAATGTGTGTGTGTGTGTGTGTGTGTGTGTGTGTGTACCTGTAGTGTCGTGTGTCTCTCAGGGCTCGGTTGCTGGGGATGCGTTCGCTCTCTCTCTGGTTGAAGGCGTACAGCGTGTACGGGTCGTCACCGGGTTTCCAGCGGCGAGCGCTCAAGTAACCCCGCTCATCGAAACCTTCCAGCATGTCCTCCCACTCGGCATCCGAGATCTGTCAAGAAAAAAAAAAAATATATGGGTTTAGTCTAAAATATGTCTGAAATGGAGGGGGGGGGGTGTTCACACGGTCCAACAAGTCCGCCGCCGCTGGTAAACTTTGGAAAAAAACGTATTTTGCACGGCTACATGTAAACGGGAATATTAGTGGAATATTCACTTTCATTAGCCTTGTAAACAGCTTAGTCGGAATATCGTTTTTTTTCGGAATAAGGGCAAAAAACGAAATATTATGTGCATGTCACTGACTAAACTAAAACAAATACATATATAAAAAGAACAAGAAGGAGAGAGTAGAGAATAGGTAGAATAAACAAACATCTCTCTGTGTGTCTCTCATACGTCTACTGTATATAGAGGTAATCATTTGTATAACACTTATCTGCACAATAAGATAATATGTTGCTATCTTTTTGTCAATAAATCTAATTGTCCAGCAGTTGTGGATCCAATTTATCAGTCTGTCAGCCTTCCAATAAATCAATCATGCACAGTACCGTATCAATTAATCAGAGTCCCTTTAATGCACGTTGGCATTATTCCAGAGAGTTAAGCTGGGTTAAAACCAAATGAACGTTTCAGCTTTTGTTGACTGACATTTGTAGTGTGTGTGTCTGTGTGTGTGTGTGTATGTGTGTGCGCGTTTGTTTAACTATATTCGTGGGGTCCAAAAACCGGGAGTCCAGTCTACTTGTGGGGTCCTGACAGCTTTGTGGGGCAAAAAATGCTGAACCCCACAAGTTGAAAGTGCTGTTTGAGGGTTAAGACTTGGTTTTAGGATTATTGATAGAATTAGGTTATGGTTAGGGTTAGGCATTTAGTTGTGATGGTTAAGGTTAGGGTAAGGGGCTAGGGAATGCATTATGTCAATGACACAAAGATAGTGCTACAAACCTGTGTATGTGTGTGTGTGTGTGTGTGTGTGTGTGTGTGTGTGTGTGTGTGTGTGTGTGTGTGTGTGTGTGTGTGTGTGTGCGTGTGTGCGTGCGTGCGTGTCTTTTTAACATCATCTGGAGAGCTTTTAGAGGTCATTTTACTAAAAGAAGATTCAGAGTTTTTTTTTTTAACTTGCTGCTCTTTTGGTATTTAACAAGATGAATGTTGGACTACAGCCTTTTATCGTATTTTTTTCTCTCCTTGTTTTGTGGCTAAAAGCCGCTTTTGCTGTACTGATCTGTGCTGGAGGCTTGATATTGGTGTGTGCTTTAAAAGGCCTGATTCTTTATTTTCTGATCATATAAATGTCACCAAAAAAACGCATATATAAAACTGCAGAAGAGTATCATTATTCAGATTATATAGTTCTAATTTCATCCTGTGTTGACAGACATTAAAAGGTGTAAACAAATCCCCTAATAATGTCTGAAAATGTATATAACTCAATAATCAGTTCAATCAATCGGTTCCAATCCCATGTCTTGAATTTTGCTGCTTTTATTTGGATTACAAATTATGTTTGTGTCTTTTGTTGCACCGCTGCTCCTACTATAGGCTTGTGTTGGGGGTTGCTAAAGTTACCCAGTCAGTACATGAATCCTGCAGTCAGTCAATGAATCACTCAGTTATCAGTCTTCTAATAAGTAGCTGGCGTGCTTGGTGATTATGCAACAGTCTGATAGTGTAGTACTGTGTAGAAACATCCAAATCAAGTACTCAGTTGTAGCGTATCCATTAGAAACGACATGTAGTTTAACATACTGCTGAGCATTTTTTGGGGAAAGTGAAAGAGCAGCGCTTGTCCCCTCCCTCATTACCACCACTGAGGTGCCCTTGAGCAAGGCCCTTAACCCTAACCGCTCCAGTGGAGCTGCTCAGTGGCCAGCAGATCAGACTGTGGTTGTACTGGGCAGCTTCCAGGTATGAATGTGGAACTGTGTGAATGTGATCAGGGCATTCCTGCAAAAGAGAGGCTGCCTCTCAGTGAACCTCCCCTGAATAAATAAAGGTTAAATAAAAAATAAAAAAACCATAACATAAGATTTTAGATTAATGTTTTACATTCAAGAAAACCACTTGTTTTAGCTATTTCTGTTAGTATACCGTATTTTCCGGACTATAAGTCTGGTCCTACGACTTATAGTCAGGTGCGACTTATATATCAAAATATATATAATTTAACATGTTTTTACATGTTAATTCATACTGAAAACATTAACGTCTACAGCCGCGAGGGGGCGCTCTAGGCTTGTGACAACTAGAACGCTGCTGCTAAAGACAACTGAGAAAGAAAAGCGATAAACTGCAGGTAGTAAAATATGCAGCTGAAAACGGTAATCGTGCAGCAGAAAGAAAGTTTGAAATGAGGGAGAAACTTGTGAGGGACTGGCGAAAAGGTGACTCTTACTGCAATGAAGAAAACAAAGAAAGCTAATCGGCTAATCGCGGGCTGAAAGCAAGATGGCCAGAGCTGGAGGAACGAGTCGGGAGGGGCTCGTCAACGGTACAGTTACGTCTCCACGCCTTTTAATCCATCCATGCTCCACGCCCTGGTAGCTAATATAGTTCACTATCTGTTAATGTGTTACGTTAACATACCGGACACCTACCGTATTCAGCCTGTTGTTCTGTGTGCTATTGTGTAGTTGACAGATGAAAAAAAAATAATCTAAATAGATGCGACTTATAGTCCGGTGCGACTTATATATGTTTTTTTCCTCTTCATGACGCATTTTTTTACTGATGCGACTTATACTCCGGAGCGACTTATAGTCTGGAAAATACGGTATATATATATATTAAAAAAAAAACATGCAGAGACTTTAAACATGTGGGAGATACAGAAGGTAATCCATTTTACCTTTAGCTTTTTGTTACTTAGTGCTAATGACATGCGATAATTAATAAAGTTATACTTTTTCATTTATTTAATTTTGAATTAACATAAACATCATATTAGGTAAGAAAAAACCAAAAAGAAGAAAGAAAGAAACCAGATTTGGACTTGAGCAAGAACATGACATCGGTGTCATCATGTAGTCCCTCTGATGAAGTCAATGATTTCTCACAGAGATCAACAGCAGTAGTTTTATTTTTGGAGTACTTTGTGATTATTTAGTTTGAGATCAGATTGGTGACATACTGTAGATTAGAGACAGTGCAAATGTCAGATAGTCTTGACAATCAGATTAAACTAATGTCAACAAGTTAAACAAATGTTGTAATGTATGTACTGTAGATTAGCCACAGTGCAAATGTCAGATAGTCTTGACAATCAGATTAAACTGTCAACAAGTTAAACAAATGTAATGTATGTACCACACAATAACATTGTGCAATGAAAAATCAATAAAGTCATGCGTCACCTTGTGGGAGGATATAACTAGGACACATTAACTTCACGTTTACGTCAGAGTATCTAACACTACACACCATGTGCATCATTTCTTGCTTAACTGTTGCTTTTCTTTCCTTTTTTTGTTTAATTTTCTTTATCTTCTTTTACTATTTCTTCATATGGTGTTACATTCTTTTTCTTTTGATCTCAAGAGAATAGTTTTACCCTCTCTGTCTCCTTCTTTCCTTCTTTATCGTCCTTCCTTTTGCATTTCTTTCTGTCTTGATATCTGAGAAAGTGGCTATTTGAGCTCTTTCCTTCCTCCTGCCCAGCCCTAGGTGTGTTTGGGACCCAGCCTATACTGGATGTACTTCCTATGATAATGTCAGTGAGTGTCCCATGTGAATTGTGATATCATAGAACATTGCCTGGAATGCTATATATATATATATATATATAAACCCATCACACCCAGAGGTTGTTTTATGACAATGCCACGCAGATGCAGACAGGCCGCTCGCCCCGTTCGCAGACGTAGAAGACCTCGCAGGTCCCCTGCCGCTTGCAGACGTAGGACAGTTTGTCCGACGCAGACGCTAAGTAACCTCTATAAACATGTAGCTCAAGCATCAAAATGACTGTTTACTGCATTTTGGAAAAACCATGACTCATATAAGGATGTACCTTGTCAACGATTCATGTAGTCTCGCTTTGCCAGACCTTCATCCACAGCGCTGCGAAGGAGGGTCTGGTTTTCACTGATGACAAACAATGAGCACACGTGGATGTTGGGAATGTTGTGAAAAGTAGTTTCTTGCTTTTGAAATGATTTTGCAGCCGGCTCACTCTCAGATGTCAGGGTGTCCTTGGACACATCAATACAGGAAGACTCCACTGCAGTACCACACAACAAAACCCTTAACTCTGACAAAATAAAATTGACTAAATGTTCACTGTGATGAATTTCTGAGCTCAGTCTTGATTTTCTTGCTACCGTAAATAAATGGAAATCAATACGACTGTCTGGAAGGTAGGAGATCAACTTTAAAACCTACCGGATGCTTTGGATAACAGGCTGCAATAATGTAAACAAATGCAATCTGTATAGGGCTGGGCGATGCGGAGAAAATCAAATATCACAATATTTTTGACCAAATACCTCAATATCGATACCGCAACAATATTGTAGTGTTGACTCTTGGTGCTTTCACAAAAAATGTACACAATGAGATTTTTGATAATCAATCATCAGTAATGTGGATATAATGACTAAGTGGGTAAAGGCAAATAACAGAACAGTTACAACCGTCTGGTAAGTTCAGAAAATGACATCACTTTACTATAATGCAGCCGTTAAAAAACACTTATGCCATATTACGATATCCAAAATCTAAGACGATATCTAGTCTCACATCACGATATCAATATAATATGGATATATTGCCCAGCTCAAAATCTGTAGTTAATGAGCTACAGCATGCAAAATCAGCTGGATGGCCCTTTAATATGCTAATGAGAGGCCAAGTTCTCAGTGTGAGCCACAGTAAAAGTTAGTCATTAGTAATAAGTTTCATGTTATTCTGCAGAAGTACCAGAGTAGAAGTACCCCTATTTCCCTAGAAAATACAAACACTATAAAATAAGATGTGAAAATGTTAATGTAGCACATAAATTCTGTTCAGCTCCAAACAGCTGGTGGAGGAAAACACAAGGTGGCAACAACTTTATATAAAAAAAAAAAAAAACTACAGCTGCACTTTGTGTCTGTCGGAGCTCTGCTGTGAGTGTCGTTTAAAAGAGAGTGTATCATTTATGAGACCGTACAGATGCCTGCGTGCATGCAGGAAGTGAGTGTAGTTTGTCTTCGAACGACTGAGGGAGCCTTTATGTGTGTGTGTGTGTGTGTGTGTGTGTGTGTGTGTGTGTGTGTGTGTGTGTGTGTGTGTGTGTGGTGTGTGTGTGTGCGCGCGCGCAGCGCTGGTAGGTATCTTTTGAGAGGCTGAGAAGTGTGTGTGTTTTAGTTGACAGAGTGTGTGTTTGTGCAATGCACAAGAAGGAGAGGATGTGTCTTTGAGGGCGAGAGACATAAATAATGTGCATTATTATTCTCTCTCTCTCTCTTTTGCCCCATCATAAACATAACACAGGAGTTTCAGCAAATACCCCAGAGGCCATATTTCTCTGCAACGACCACACAGACTGGCACATAGTGGAGATGAATGCACACACACAGAAACACACACACACACACACACACACACAGCGCTGATGGTGGGTGTAAGAGAACAACATTTACGGTGGAGCAGCAGTCTGGATGGAGGGATGCGTAAAACGACCGACACTCTTCATCTTCTTCTTCTCTCGTCCTCCTCCTTCTCTCCTCATTATTCAGCCATACGACTTGCTGATGCGACACATTGTCTAAATGGGGCCATTAGAGGGCTGCGAGTCAGACTGTGTGTGTGTGTGTGTGTGTGTGTGTGTTGTGTGTGTGTGTGTGTGTGTGTGTGTGTGTGTCTGTGTGTTAAGTTTGTTGCTAGTTCTTCCCATGGTGGCTGTAACAAAGAAGCATTAAGAACGACAGGGATAGATAGATGAAAGGGAGTGAGAAGGAGAACAGAGGAAAGGGGAGAGAGAGAGAGAAAGGGGTGAAGAGGAGGAAAGAGAGCAAAGGAAAGGAGGGATACAAGTAAAAAAATCAGATGGAGAGAAATGGAGAAAATAAAGTGAAAGAAGGCCAGAGGAGGAAATAGAGGAATGAGTGGAACGAGGAAGAAGAGTATATAAAAGGAGGAGACAGAATAAGAGATGAAGGGAGAAGTAGGATGAAAGATAGAAAGAAAAAAATAAAAGGAGGAAGACAACAGAAAAACCTTTGTGAATAGGAGAGAAGAAACAAGTAAAGAGGCAAGAAGGTATTAAGTGATGGAGACAGATGGATGGAAGCAGAGAAGAAGAGTCAGAAGAAGAAAAAAGTGGGAAAGAAGTGAAAGGGTAAGGGGAGAAGGGAAGAAGAGAAGGTATAAATGGGATAGAGAGATAATAGGGTGGGGGAAAAAGGGACAATAAAGAAGGAATTGAATGGAAAGAAAGGAGGAAAGGAGAGGACAAAGTTTATAGGAGTAAAGTAAAGATGGAGAGGAGGAGAAAGGAGAAGAGATGCAAGAAGAAGCGAGGAAGAGGAAGACAAGGAAGGAAAAGAGGAGAAACAATGTGGACAAAGAAAGATGAGTGTAGTGGAGACATGAGGTAAGAAAAGAGACAACAAGGGTGGGGTGCGCTTAAGCCTGTCTGAGTTTTACACACACACACACACACACACACACACACACACACACACACACACCTGCGGCCTTCTCGCCTCTGTAAGATTTGTTTGTGTCTCGTCTCGCTAAGAGCTCAGGAAAGGCTGCATTCAAGGTCCTCTGGATTTTATCCTATTTACAAGACACACCGAAACACCAACACACACACACACACACACACACACACACACACACACACACACACACACACACACACACACACACACACACACACACACACACACAACACACACAAACACAACACCGCTTGTCTTTCCTAATGCACCGGTGGCATCCTCTCAATGCCTTTCACAGCCTCTTACATGAACACAGACATTCAATTAACGAACCTGAGACACCGAAGCACTGGACATTTTTTGTTTTTGTTTGTTTTTGTGTTTGTGTGTGTGTGTGTGTGTGTGTGTGTGTGTGTGTGTGTGTGTGTGTGTGTGTGTGTGTGTGTGCAAGCCACCAGCGAACCTATTAATTCATCCAGACGAGACAGACTGATACATTTAGAATCATAATGAGAAAGCTGAGGCGCACACACACACACACACACACACACACACACACACACACACACACACACACACACACACACACACACACACACACACACAGGTAAAGAGAGGGAAACAGAGAGAGAGGTATGAAGGACAGCATACTGTGTATTAAAACCTACAGCTCTTGTAACAGGTAGGTTGCTGGTTTGAATCCCTCTGACCAGTTTGAAAAGTCCAGACAGACAAACACTCTCCTTCAATCAAGACAACACAGCCAACTGCTGTTACTACTGGTAACATTAGTGTACTAGGAGTACAAGTAGAAGTACTACACCAAAAGATAATACTCAACAAGGTTAATGTTCTGCAATTGATATTGATATATTTTACCGATATCACGGCAACAAATTTCCGGGTGTAATCAAACTAATAGTATGTTGTTCATTAACTTATGCCACTAATTTCTTTTTCCAGATTTTTTGTCATGAAAAAAATACTTCCAGTTATTCCTAAATGTCTGTAAATTGGCTTTCCGTTCGCTCTTTATACACCTTTAGAATTTCTGCTGCTTGAATGACAAAGCAACATGTAGAAAGCTAAACACGGAGCGGCTGATCTAGTATGGATAGGTGGCCCTGTCTGCTTCAAACTCGTTCCACCCATAATCCCTAGCTGCCACACACACACACACACACACACGCACACACACACACACACACACACACACACACACGCACACACACACGCGCACGCACGCACGCTACCAGGCAAGACACAGCAGCAAACTACCAGGCAAGACACGGGCCTAACCATCAGGGGCAATTGTGATTTAATGCCTTGCTCCAAGGCACTTAAAGTGCTCATATTATGCTTTTTGGCTTTTTCCCTTTCCTTTATTGACAGCTCTGTTGTAGTCCAGCCTTTACTTCAGAGACAAACGTGGTCACTTTGTCTCTGACACTTTGTAACACACGTTATAATGCTCGCCTAGCTGCTAGCGTGGCATGCCCTCATACTCTGCTTCTGACTGGCTAGTAGTCCTTACTACTGAGCATTTGTGACTCCCAACAAAGATGGAACAGAAGTGAGAAGTCTCACTCTGTAGCTAAAAGAGAGAGCTCAACACACAGGGTGAAAAGAGGAGCTGCAGCAATGTGCAGTACAACAAAAATATGGTGTTTTTTTAAAAGTAAACCATGTAAACCTATTCTGATATAAGCTCTTAATACAATTATGAACCTGAAAATGAGCATAATATGAGCACTTTAAGCTTTAGCCACTGAAATGAGTCATCTTAAATGTGGGTGTCAATGCAGACTAGTGTGCAAATGTCTCCACATCTGGTGCAGTGATTATAATTTCTTTATATCTGTGCCTATCTTCATGTTTTGGGTGCTGGCCGGTAGTCATGGTTTATTGTTTGTGCGTGTGCGTGTTTTAGTGTGTAACAGCCTGACAAAGAAAATCGAAGATACAGTGAGAGAACAGTGTGTAGTTTTAGAAAAAACACATTTCAAATCAAGTTTTCGATTTACTGCTACTGTTATTTCTGATAAACCATACCACTCTCTTTCTGTCTCTTAACCTTAATATGTGCCCCAGTCAGATGATGAATTACCCATTATAGCCAAGGCATAAATCATGTATGGTGTGTGTGTTCTTTATTATGCCCTGTTCATGTAACACCATATGAGCAATGACCTCTCTCGCTCTCTCTCTCTCTCTCTCTCTCTCTCTCCTCTCACACACACACACACACACACGCGCCAACCCCTCTATTATATTGTGATGTATCACCTCTGCAACAACTATAATAAAGCGGCAAAACAAGTGATATCTCTATTATTTTAGATTTCTTCTTATGTGCTTTTTCAGAGGCAGATTAAACGCAAAGAGTTGGCAGTTATCAGTAGTTTTATTACGTAGGTAAATCCTTCATCTCCTCCAATTTCAAAAAGATCTGGTTCAGGTTACAGAGGTGGGGTTAGGGTCGAAAGAAAAGAAGAAAAATGTCCCTCCTCTTGTGTTTTATAAGTGCTTCTTAGTTTTTCTTTTTTCTTCCTTCAGTTAATGTTGCTGCCGTTTTAAAAACGAGACTTAGATCTCAAGAGTACCTTCTACCTGAATAACGCTCAAATACAATAAAATAAATGAATAAATGTAGAATAGAACAACATTGGGAAAATGGTAAATATTGTTGGGGGATTTTCTGAGTTTTGGTCATGCAAAAGAGGCAAAAAGAAATAGAAAACCTCTGCAGCAATAAGACAAACATATTAATATGGGCTTTCAGTTCCAGATTAGGCATTATGCAGCACAGACTGACCATCAAATCCCTAATTAAAAAAAAAACAGACGAGACAAGCATCCAGATGACAGATTATACAGGGTAAAAAAAAAAAAAAAAAGGACAAATTTTCTTTTTTAAATTACTCATGGCAATACGGACCTGATTTACATATTCTTTTCTAATCCTGTTCTCTCAACTTTGCCAATTAGTTTTAGTGTCACAAAGAGGTATCAAACTTCTGTTATCTTCAGGCCATGACTAACAATCTTGTTATCCTGTGAAACTGAAAACCTTTGTCAGATAGAGACTTTAGATGTTGCGATCGACATCAGAGCAGCTCGGTGGGGGGGGGGTGCCCTTTATAGTCCGGCTCATTGAAGAGAAACCAAAGCAGTGGAGACGCAGTCGGAGGAAGCGATTGATCAACGCTTCACGTTCTGCTTTAATCAGCACGGAACTGCACCGAGCAATTCTATTAGAGATCAAATTCAAAGTTGACTTGAACTGACGGCTTTTATATTTAGCTGCTTGGAGATTATGAGATTACTTAACCTTGATCTTGAGAAAATAGAGTATAATATATTTTGGTAATGATAATCAGTAAAAATGTATGCAGACAGCGAGTTCAAGGGTAGACATGTATGAAAACAAGTTCACTCCTCAAAGCTATTGTCCGTTCCTCATGACGTTTTTTAAACAAATACACTATATTTTTGGTTTGTTTTTAGTTGTTTTACATGGACCATAATGCCGAGTTGTTGTTAGCGGGCTCTGTTTTAGCATTTATACATAGACTGTTAACTGAATCCCCTGAATTCAATTCAACTTTATTGTCATTGACACACTGTGCAGGCACATATGCAACGAAATGTAGGTTGTCACGCTCCAACAAACATTAAAAGACACATATCAGCAACATAGACATTATTTACAGGTTCAGATGATAGGCGACGGTACTTGCAATGGCATAGTAAAAACAGGATAAGTTAAAGCCCTTGTGCAAATAGCATGTTTAAAGTGCAATGGGGTAGTGTTAAAGTGCTTATGCAAATGACATAACATGCAAATGACATAACAGAGTGTAGTACAAGGAGGAGCGGGGGGCTAAGTAAAGTTTAGCGGGTGGCCTGGTTCAGAACGGTGACTGCTTGGGGAAAGAAACTGTTTCTGAGCCTGATAGTTTGGGCTTTGAGGCTCCTAGAGACCTTCCCACCCCAACAGGCTGTGGTTGGGGTGGGAGGGTTCTCTACTGATGCTGAGACCTCTGTGCAGGCAACGTTTGTAGTATATGTCTTTGATGGATGGGAGGTGAGTGCCAGTGATGTGCTGGGCCGTCTTCACGACCCGATTCAGGGCTTTCTGGTCAGCTGAGGTGCAGTTGCCGCACCACACTGAGATGCAGTTGGTCAAAATGCTCTCAGTGGTGCAACGGTAGAGATTGGTCAGTGTTTTGGGAGATAGGCGGGCGCTCCTCAGCTTCCTCAGGAAGTACAGGCGTTGTTGGGCCTTCTTCACCAGGGAGTTGGTATTTCATTTCCAGGAAAGGTCCTCGCTGACATGGACTCCAAGAAATTTAGAGCTGGAAACACGCTCCACAGCAGCATCGTTGATGAGTATAGGCGAGTGGCAGGAGATGTTGGACCTCCTGAAGTCCACTAATGAGCGCCTTGGTCTTCAGGGCATTGAGGAGAAGGTTGTTGGAGGCGCACCATGAAGTGAGACTTCCTCCCTGTAGGCTGTCTTGTTGTTGTTGGTGATTTGGCATACAGCTGTGGTGTCATCCGCAAACTTTATTATAGAGTTAGATTGATGGATTGGCAGACAGTTGTGGGTGAGGAGGGAGTAGAGAAGGGGGCTCAGAACACAGCCTTGAGGGGCATCAGTGCCGAGGATCAGGGTGGAGGAGGTGAGGTTACCTAGTCTAACAGACTGGGGTCTATTAGTCAAGAAGTCTAGGATCCAGTTGCCAAGGGACGGTTTCAGTCCAAGCGAGAGGAGTTTGTAGGGGATAATGGTATGAAAAGGCAGAGCTGTAATCTATGAACAACATCCGGATATATGTGTTGTTGTGTTCCAGGTGAGACAGAGCGAAACGCAGAGCAGTGGAAAGAACACATGTTCCCTATGCACACAGGGGTGTATTATTAAGTTTCCCAACTTAAGCCTGTTTAATGTGCAGAAAGATTTTTTTTTTTGTTCACAAAATTACAGGAGACGTTCCTTGACGTCCCAAAATTTCTGGATGCAAGTTGAATGGAGGATTATCTTTCAGTTTTCTTTTTTTTTAACCATGATAAAATCACCTTTGTCCCAAAGTAATAACGACTCTGGCAGTAAAACCATGCAGTTATTTCTAAATGCATTTCTTTGTTTACAAAATATTAGCAAAGCTAATTTTCTTTTAATATTTTTTAAATTTTCTATCTTTTACATCCACATTTACATCAGCTTACAGTCCAGGTGTGGCGGCGATTAGTGCAGGTGTGTGGCGGCGGTGTGGTAGGGACACTTCTTAATTGGCCCATTTGTGTCTCCATTGTGTTTCGTCTCATCGCCGGGAGGTGCAGCGATTGGTCACAGCATTGTGACTTCGGGTTGCACCCGAAAGTTTTTTTTTTCGGCATCCCCTGTGGTCCCCAACGTCGCGGCCAAAAAGGACCGGCATTTTCGCCTCCACGTCTGATTTGGTGAGAATGCAGCCTTGGAGTATTCTTATTCTTCCATGGCTTTTGCTGTCAACGGGAAAACCTACTTCTGCAAAGATTCAAACTTAGAGAAAGGTGCTATGGGTAATTGTAGGAGCTCACAGAGGAGCAAATGTCAAAGCATTGTGCGGCCCAGTGCATCAAACAAGCTGATTGGGTGATACCTGTCGAAAGGCATTAACATGATACCCAAAATCTGCATAAGATTAAGTTAATAAAATAAAAGTAAACTATAAGATAAGCATAAAAAAGCAGCATTGTGAACATCTCTAAACTTCATCTATGAATGTTCGCTTATGTGAAGACAAAAAGGCTCAAAACCTTTCTTGAAGCTACATTGTGTAAGAATTACTCCCATCTAGCGTTGAGATCATATATCGCATTCAACTCTCTCTCGCCACGCAGTATTGCAGCTACGGTAGCCTTCACGCTTCAAAAAGCGAAGGTGTACAACAGGCCGTCTATCAGCCGTCATTGTTGGAGTTCATGCATTCTCTTAATACATCCATGAGTTCATGTCGGAGAGTGGCGCGGACACCACCAGCGGGCATGTACACCACCCGACGGAAAGGAGAGAGAAAGAAAAGGAGACTGCAGCGGTCCAGAGGATAATTAACTAGTTGGGATTTGGTGTGTGCCTCCAAAGCAGCTCCAATGTTCACTCTTTTTCCGGTCTCTTGCTCTTGTTCTCCTGTTCCTGAAAATTGGATTTTGAATACGTGTGGTCCTCCATGTTTCCTTCTTCAAACTTGCCGGGCCGGTAAGCTACGATACCCATTAGCAGCAGCTGTGAGTCGAAAATGTATAGCCAGTATAGCCTGTATGTCCCTTACCGGCTAACGTATTTCAAGATGGCACATCATTATGGAGCGTCTACCCCAGTTCATGCAAGCGTAAATGTAAAATTCCAAGCCAATAGGAATACTTGAAATTGATGGTGGTGGTCAATATTCATGAAAAAGGACAAGTTTGTGAAGGGCAATACACTGGGGCTTTAATAGCAAAATAAAAACATCCACAGCGGAGCTTTAAGTGGTATGAGTCCAAACCAAAGACCTACGAACTGCGTGTACATGACTGGAAACAAAATGATATAAAACAGCTTTTGGATCCAGGTGATGTTCTCTGCAGGTACTCGTTAGAACGACTGAACACAATAGAACAAAACTAAATTGCTCCTGTGCTTAAACTCATCATTGGTTGTCTGAGATTTAAAAACAAAGCCGTGATTACCTCAAGAACACTGAATAAACTTGTTTTCTTATTTTTCTCTCAACATTCCTCCTCCTCCTCCTCTTCTTCCCTCCATCCTCATTTCCAGTCCTTACGTCCTTCCTCATCTGCCCCCCATTTCCCCCCTACTCCTCGGCTATCCCCTCATTTATTTTGACCTCCTCAATTCCCCTTCCTCCTGTGTGAAGTGGTTGCTGTTTGTTTGAAGTCAGGGCTTATTGAGCTCAGGTCTGGAGAGAGCGCTGCTACATCAATACTAAACATACACACACAAACGCACAAACACACAAACACCTTCTCCCTCTCTTCTCCCTTCAACACCGGCTCACACACAAGCACAGGGGAGAACACACACACCTTAGTCATCAATTAAGGGAGCGTATAGATCTCTCCCTGCAGCGGTGATGCTTGTTTAGTTTCTACATTGTTTTCTGTTTCAGCTCATACATCTGTCTATGACACAGACACACAAACACACACACACACACCAAACCAACTAAACACACAGTCGAACTTACACACTGCTACACAATTATCTTTTTTCGCCCAGAGCGAAGGATATTTTCCAAGGAAATCATAGGAGGAGAGAGGCAACGAGCAAATGTGTTTTTAGAGGGATCAGATGTCCTCTTTGGGCGGAGTTCGCAACTCCTTCGGCTGCACGGCTTCCGGGAAGGCTGCTCTCGTGTATCCTCGCCTGTAGCTCCTCGATGATCCCTCCTCGATGATCCCTCCTCGATGATCCCTCCTCGATGATCCCTCCTCGATGATCCCTCCTCGGTCCTCGGGGCAGAAATAAGAGCTTTGAGACGGCCTTCACCGAGGAGGGACAGAACAACATCCGGTTCAGCCGAGGACAGAGGAGTCAAGGTGTTAGCGAATAAGGGGGATGAGATTCAGCCCATGCTGCTGCTGTTTAATTTATTATTGGTCCGATTTGACTGACTTTCACAGTTCTTAAAGTTGTGTGTGTAAATCAAACACAACTGTGCTGAAGGAGCATTTAGCTCCTGATAAGTTTCGGTTCCTGACAGTCCTGGGAATTAAACTTTAAACAAGTGCAAACATAAATGTGCATCCTCAAAAAAAGCACACACACACACAGATATCGTATCTCATAGCACAGACACAGAACTCTCCACTGAACCTGAAATCTAACACCGGTGCAATGAATCATGGGAGCACAGGGACATGAGTGGAAGTGGACTGAGAGTTGTTGGGTGGTATGTAGCCTGTGTGTGTTTTATCTCTATATCTATAGGATGAGGTCAGAGGTTGACAAAGAAATAGTTTCTACATTAACCCAACAAGCATTATTGCACACAATGTGCAAATAAGTCAAATGAAAAGATGTCCTGAAGGTTTGTTTACCTTAAATCTTGTGTTTGTATTTATTCACTATAGAACAATAAATGGCACACACACACACACAGACACACAGACACACACACACACACACACACACACACACACACACAACAAACACACACAAAAACACACACACACACACACACACACACACACACACACACACACAGACACAGGAGCTGCACACTTAATCGCAATTTAATGAAATCCCAATATGGATTAGTGCAATATCCAGATCGCAGGGGTTGCAATATTTGTTAAAGGGCAAAATATGTGTCAAAATACCATTCTGAAATAAGTATTAAATAAGTATTGTGGTGCTATAGAGATGTCCTGGCCTACGTATTCTACAGACAGAAAATCTTTGTTTGGGACAGATCCTCGCCAAAAAAAAAATCCTTTAATATATTTGTCAATGAAAAGGACAATAATGATGCAAAAATGATCATTCCCTCCATCATCGTGAATCATATCCCAATTGCAATATCAGTCAAAAATAACCGCAATTAGATGTTTGTTTGTTTTTTAAGATGCTTTCCTCATACCGTAAAGCAAGGCACTGAATCTGCACTGGTTGTGGTTGCTCTGTAGCTGCGCCCGACCTCTGACCTCTGACCCCCTCGTGTGGAGGCGCCACAGCAGAGCACGCGGCGGAGTTCCCCCACAGGGACCAAGAGAGGATCACATCGCATATTCATGGTAGAGCAAAGAGCCGGGGAGAAAAGCTTAGAGTGATAAACAGAGAGAGTGTTTGTAGGTGTTCACATCAAAAAGGATCCTTGAATATAAAAAGTATTTTTCTTTGCAATTCTGCAAGATTATTTTTGTCGCTGCTCAACTGAGCTCAGAACTTTAGAGAAAAAGAACCAAGGCCATTCGTCTGTGTGTGTGTGTGTGTGTGTGTGTGTGTGTGTGTGTGTGTGTGTGTGTGTGTGTGTGTGTGTGTGTGTGTGTGTGTGTGTGTGTGTGAGTGAGAGAGAGAGAGAGGAAATGCATAAGTATGAGGTGACAGATGGGTGTAATTTAAACGTTAACCTTGTACGGAGCATATTTTACCCTTCACAGACATGAGACGCCTCAGAATCAGAAATACACAGTAAGGTACCATCTTTGAAACTACTGAAATACTGAGATGCTGTTATAAACTACTGATATACTGTCAGTTAGCAGTTACAATTTACAAACAGTGTTATCTTCTGAAACAATGTAGTCTATATTACTGAAATATTATATAGTATATATATGTTGTATAGTCTGAAACTCTACTCACAAATTGCCAGTAGTCACAAGCTACAAAACACTGATCACCAATATTCTAATAATTTATAATACATACTATGTATCTCTATCTCTGGATGTATCGTTATCTTATCTGTTACCAAATTATGCTTAATTTTTTGGAGGTGGAACATGTACTGTATATGCAAAATATTTACCACCAATATCTGCCAATGTTCACCGTCCACAGCTCATTTTTGCCTTATGGTCCTCTAATGGGTCAGTATTATAAGCAAGATAACTCACTCTAATGTGAGCAGATACTTTAAAAGAACACCACTGTATGTGCATGATTTTTGGATGCATTCAGTATCCATGACAGGAACTGAAGTTTGGTTAATAGTGTAATGGCGGCATGGTGACATGTAATAGCTCCAGTAACGACATGTCTAGTGCCTGTTGGTTAAGATTAGGAAAGGAAATGTGATCATAGTTAAATGACAAAAATGATCCTACAGCATGTGCGACATTTGCCTCTGAGGCACACTGCAAACTGCAAATCAAAACGTCAAACCCACATTTTCTTTCAAATTAAAAACATTAAAAGTTACTTAAAAGTTAAAGTAAAAAATTACTTTAGGTGCATCTTGGCTTTCCAGAGCTTTTTGTCGGTTGTGTTGCAGTGGTGGAACTAGTTTATCACAGCCGTCCTCCAAACCATACGAGGATATGGCTAGTTCATTCCTAACCTATAATACGACCCATGTTTTCCGTCCTCATATCTAAACCAGAGAACGTAAAAGTTGTGGTACAACATGTCGTTAACGTTGGAAAACGGTCACAGTTTGGTTGGATTTAGGAACAAAAACTACTTGGTTAAGTTTAGAAAAACACTGTGGTTTGGGTTCAAATCAGACGTTACTTTACTTCCGGTTACGCTGAATGTGACGTAACTTTGGTTGTTCCGTAAAGTAAAAAAAAAAAAAACTCACCGTTTACTTTTTTTATTCAAACGGGACACAAACGCCGGTCTCCTGGGTGAAAGTCCTTTGACCCAAGCGCCACTCCAACAGTCTGCCTTCTTACGCGGAACATGGCACTCTTACACTTTGTGAAAAAATGTAATGTCCGCAACACTGCTTTAAATTCCCATATTTAATACAAAGGCAACGTTTCGACCCTGCTGGGTCTTCTTCAGGCAAATGGCGAAAACATGTGATGAAGGGATATATAGGCCCTACATTCAGCTGACCCACCATGTGACTTCAATTAGTTTGATTAGGTCTAAAAGGCATAATAGCCCCACTCATGACTCAATTAAGAGAACACTTTCATACAGGGTTTTAACAAACTTATACATCTCAAAAGAGGGCTTTTTAAATTTCAATATCCCCAAAGCAGTCAGAACTCTTATACTTTGTCTCATTACATTCAGCTTTGCTCCCGTCAGAACTACTCTACTACCACTATAAACGTTAATGAGTCTTAATTGCTGCTTGAACAAATGACTTATGGGAACGTTTTTCGGGGGAAGACAGTCTCGACAAAAGTGGTTTTTTTTAAAGTCAAACAATATATAAATTCATTGAGTTTGCAGTTTTTGGCGACCACACTGTCTGCACTGAATCCAGGGTGGAGATTAAAGCATTAAAACATCCCCCGACCTTCCCTGTTCAGCATGAACATGACATCACTTCCTGCATACTGCCATTTAATTTAAACCAGTCCTTCCAGAAAAATGCGGAGTTTTTTTGTGATTATTGCGGGCAAAAATCCTTGATTATGCAGCACGTTTTCTTAAAAAATGCGATGGAATATGCGGCACATTTATGCAATTTTATGCGATGAAATTGCGGGAACTTGCAAAAACTGCGGTTTGATGAAAAAGAGGAAAAAAAGTGATTCCCCCCCCAACACCCTGTCATCAGTCGAGTCTACACCAACAGCTGGGCGAGGGTTTTGCGGTGGCGCTAATATAGTATCAATTCTGATTTATCAACGGTGCACAGGTAGATTTTGTGAGTGCAACTGAAGGTGGACAAAAATCAAGTCCGAACGAATCCAAAGTAGAAGAAAACGTGTTCTGAACACATCATCACAGCTCCATCAGTTAACTGGGACCCCAAAAAACAACATTATCATCCATCGGGATGTTTAACTGTGGACCCAACCCTACTGAAAACCAGGATGTTTCCTTACTCCTCGACAAAAATAACATCAACAATTCAGGTGCTGTTGTTGCCATGGAATATTACTCTTTTCCCCCCTCTCTAATCCATATATAAATCCCAGTGGACAGCGGTTGATCCAATCTGTGCTGTTCAGAATTCCTCACCTTTTCCCCTACAAAACCTACCTTCACTTGTGAATATAAATGCCTAGGACTGTGTGTGTGTGTGTGTGTGTGTGTGTGTGTGTGTGTGTGTGTGTGTGTGTGTGTGTGTGTGTGTGTGTGTGTGTGTGTGTGTGTTGTGGTGGGGGATGCTTAGCAAACACTGCAGAGCAAGCAGTCTGGAAGCAGAGCAATAATTCAGCCTCTGCAAAAGCCATGAATAAAAACAAACTTAAGAGAAGCGACAAAATATAAAATGTGCTCATTCTTCTCTTTTATTTCTCTCTGTCTGCTCTCTCTCGCTTGTACTTGTACTCTCTCTATTCTCACACACACATCACCCTCTCACCCTCTCTCCCACATTTCCTTGGCATTGAGCCTTCCTCAAAGAAAATATATTTTTGGAACTTCGACCCAGGTGACATAAAGAAAGTCACGCTGAAACGGCGGCGAAACACTCACACGCAAACATGAACACAATGTGACGCTATCAAACGACAAACGGGGAAAGTAACTAAAACGAATAACGACAGAGAAGTATGCCCTCTCTGGGAAAACACACTCTCACACACTTCTTCAGGATGTAATCACAACAACACACACAGACACAGAGATTCATTATTAAATGTCTTGACTGCAGCTGTGTGTGTGTTTGCATGCAATCTAATCCCTTTCTTTATTGGCCTCAAGCAGCAGGCCAGTCGGGGAATACTGGCCTTACACATAGTGTGTGTGTGTGTGTGTGTGTACATTGCTCAGGAAGAATGAAATATTGGGAGTTTTCAGAGGGGAGTTGAGCAGGAGGAGGAAGAGAACGAGTAGCAGGTGGAGGAGGAAGAAGAAAAAGATAGGGGCGCCGTTTAAATCCTCCTGGTAATATTGCTTTCTTCACCCTCTTGGCAAAGAGATTAACTGCTAATGGAGAGGATACGTCTGCCATTAGCCCCAACAACAGCAGCAGCAAAGACAACACAGACAGCAATGTGATGATGACAGTGACGACTGCACCAACGGCAAAACATACAGAGAGACAACACTGGGTTTTTTTGGGGAGCAAAGTTGAACCAAGAGGAGTTTAAAAATGTGCAGCAATGGAATAATTCTGACTAACTGAGATTACAAAGGCAGCGCTGCAGACTCGAGTCTGACTTAAGTCACAGAGATGAAGACTTGGACTGCTCATAGATCAAGGCAAAATGCCACTGGACTGAAATTGTAGACTTGTAAAGTGTAAACTACAGGGCAGTGCATCCAGGCAGATGAACGACTTGATGAGAAGGGGACCTTTACTTTTTAATTATTTATTTTTAAAAACTCTATATTTTCACATAAAACGTATGTGCACCTAATTGTTTGTTGATGACCTGTGTGATCTGACCACTGTAGTGATGTCAGTTTCTCAATATTCCGGCAAGGAAATTTAAGAGTAGAATGTCCGCGTGTGTTGAAAACATGACCAAGAATTTAAATAAAAAAATTACAAAGTGTCAAAGTCAACACATCAAAATACATCAATTGACGTTCCTAGGACGTCCACATCGCCCGCTTACCAGCACTGCAAGGCAAAGTGGCTAAACACACCTAAAAGCTGCAACTCTGTAAGTTGGAAAAAATCTCTCAGCTAAGTGGCTTTCTTGTATGTTTCGCCTGTACATGTAAGCCCACCATGCGGTACAGTAGCAGCATTGATACTACTAGTGTGTGCTAACACAGAGGCAGTGACAGGAAAAGCTGAAATGAAATGACACATGGAGCACAAATGGCTGGCGACAGCGAGAAACAGCTTGTTCTCGGTCTGCTTTAAACCAGTTCATTTGCTCCCTGTCGCCTCCCTGTTGTCGTTCTTGTTGTGTGTTGGCTCTTTCTCGCTCCATCTCCTTTTGTCTCTCGTTCCCCCCGCCCCTCTCTATGTTTCTCCCTCTTACTTCTGTGTCTTTTATCCGTTTTTTCCTTATTTTCGTTCTCATCTTGCATCACGCTCTCCTATTCTTCGTCTTTTCTAGTCTCATCTCATATTCTCTTTCCTAACTTTTCAACCTTCCTCCTTGTCTGTCACTGCTGATGTCTCTCATTTCTCTCCTTTTATTTGTCCCACGCTACGTTTTTCTATCCTGTTCTTTCCGTTGTGCTCTTTCCCCGTCTCAGTTTTTTAAGTTCCTCTTTGGTCCTCCCCCTCTCTCTGTTATCTTTCCTCCTCTCTTTATCCTCACTTTACCCTCCTGCGCTCTATAAACTAGACTGACAGCTTAATCCTACACGCATCAAGGTGTGAATCACACACAAGCAAATGCACACGGGCGCGCACACGCGCGCACGCACGCACACACACACACACACACACACACACGAAATCGGGTTTAGGGCAGTATATCAGAGAGGGTGTCTACATGAAACTTGCCAATGACCAGATACCTTCCCTCCAACCTCAATTGGTTTTAACCAATACAGGCCTATTGTGCGTGTAATAGTGTTATTTACACAATGACTACTAAAAACACTTGTTTCTGACTTGCAGGTGTGTATTAAGATCCTCAGGGCTAGAGGTTTAGAGTTTAATAAATATATATTTCAGAAAAATGGCACAAACATCAAGCATTTGGCTGTATCAAAACAGAACCAAAAATAAATCTGCATTAAATCGATATGGCTGTCAAAAAAAGTCATAACTTCCTTCTGGCATTCCTGTGGCACTGGTTTGTTTTTGTGTCAGCGTGTGCAACCCGCCCGCTCGAACCTGGCACCCCGGACTTCACTACTCATTACAGAAGGTGATGTGCGCGCTGACCGTAAAGTTAACAGAAAGGAGCAGTCAACACGACGCAAGTAACACTAGCGCTTCTTCCAACTGGCCCCAACTCCATCCGGTTCAGAAGGCTGACGCTGACCCTGGAACTGAGGTAATCAACACCCCAGTGAGCAACATTTGAATTCATCCTCCGCAGACTGGACAAAAAGTTATCCAGTGTAAAATGTCCACATTTACGCTTGTTTACATGGAAGAAAACATCCATTTCTGGGATATTTCTGATTGTGAATTTTAATTATAATTGAGAAAATAAATCAAATTTCTGTCATACTAAATCGAATTGTAGTGCAGCTTTGAAACGCAAGAGACATCACAAACCTCCCTCTTAGATAGATAGATAGATAGATAGATAGATAGATAGATAGATAGATAGATAGATAGATAGATAGATAGTTTTATTGTCATTGCATATCTCTGCACAACGAAATTAAGATGACATCAATCACTCACTTAGCAGCATAATGGTAGAAGGATAAAAAGTGACACTGTCAGCAACAGTTAATAGATAAATATATAGTTTAAAAATAAAAGTATTAAAACAAGAATAAAAAAACCAGTACATTTACAAACACCATATGGTTCAAGTCCAGATTGACAAGTCTTTCAACCTTTCAGCAGCTCATTTATGGCCCTTGTGAAACTGTTTTTCATGCGGTTTGTCTGCGCCCTCATGACCCTGAGCCTGCCTGAGGGTAGAGTGTCAAACAGGATATGGCCAGGGTGTGTAGACAGTTCTGCACTACATCATCAAGGTATAGCCTATTAAATTGCAGTTAACCGTAGCAAACGTTCTCCCATGCTACGCTGTTTAGCATTTCCCTGATCTCAACGTCCATGGTTGAAGTCTGGTTAAGTTTAGGCAACTAAAATACTTAGTTAAGATTTGAAAAAGGTCAAGTTCGTGGTTATTATTCACGTGTCCAAGAGGACACTCGTCAGGAACACGTACACACACACACACAAGTCGTTTAAGTGTTTGAACAAACAATGCAGTCGTTTTTTTTCTGGTAAGGACAGTCATTTTAACACAGCTTCTCAGTGTCAACTCTGAAATGAAAGGGCAGACATTTCTCACTGTATCGGTTTCTGATTGTTACAAGCTGTTTATTTATTGAGACTTCTTTATTTCAGTTTTACTTTCTATCTTTGTTCAAGTTTTAGATTGGTTTTGTTTTTGATACAGTATTGATCTTCCCTTTTTTTTTTTAAGATTATTTTTTGAGGCTTTTTCCCTTTATTAGACAGTGGATAGATATGAAAGGGGAGAGAGATGGGGAATGACACGCAGCAAAGGGCAGCAGGTTGGATGTGAACCCTGCGCCGCTGCAGGACTCAGCCAACATGGGGCGAACGCTCTTACTGGGTGAGCTAGAGGTCGCCCCGATCTTACCTTTTAATGCATCTGTGCTGCTGCCACTGCGTTACTTTTATCCATCTGAAGTCATTATCATGCGCTCTGTTAAAATCCTGTTAGAGGCTCGTTTAGGTGGCGTGTTAACCTGGTTTCTTTTCACCCCTACACCCAATTAAGGAAACCAGGTCTCTGAAAAAACCTGGCCCCCGTGGAAAGCTGACAGTGAACTGGTTACTTTATGCTTGTCAGTTACACAATATGTGTGTGTGTGTGTGTGTGTGTGCGAGGCACACGCACACGCAGTATACGTGGATAATTTTGCAGTCAAAAGATGCTTGATTGTGCCGCATCCTCAACTTTAAAAAAATCCAATTTATGCTGATTCTCGCTGTTTTTTCCCCCCGAATCGTCTGAATCATTTATGAAGGAGGAAGAGATGAGGACGAGGGAAAATGCAAAACACACTTTCTTGTGCTTTTGTGAGAAACATGCTTCTAAATGCTGGAACGGCACAGTGATTGCAAATTGCCTGTCTGTGTATAACATCGGAGCAACTGTTCATTTAGCTGAAAAGCCACAGAGACGTAAAACAAGAAATCACTGGAGTCGGTGTCTACACCTCTTCACTTATAGCTTAGTTTACACTACACGAGTTAAGCCCTGATTTTCTACTCACCGTAAGTTTTTGGAAAGCTCACAGTGAAGCCCCAGAAACAAGTCACTCCCTTCTGCAACAACCTAAAGCCAATGAGGCCGCAAGGTATGGGGCGGGGGAAATGTCAGGGGGAGAAGTCATAACACCCGCAACAGAACATCAGTGAGCATGGCCATGAGAAAAAAGGCTCATCGATGTGCCTGGACCCAAGAAATGGAGGAACATTTCGTGGAATTTGGCAGAGCACTGATGCCTATGTTGTCATTGCACAAACTACTTGGATCGCTAGGTTCCTGCAGACATCTAATTTTTAATGAACTCCTCTTGCGCGTGGTCTTGCGTCTTTTCCCGCATCACTGTTTCTCACGTTTTGTTGAATAAAGTGGTTTGGAGACTAGACAGACTTGTCGGGGATTCGTCCTTGTGAAATGTCTTGTCATGTGTGCCTGCCCGTCTCGTAACCTTAGACCTTCAGATTGCAGTGCTCCTGGATAATGCTGCTCACTATTCAAAAGAATTAACAGTGCGATAGGATGTCGACTTCCTACTGACCCGATTGTTTTGTTACTTAATGATGATTCTAAATTACACCTGCTTGGGAGACAGAAGAAAATTTGGCTATCCGGCTCAACCGCAACCAAGAAAATGATAGCTCAGCGCTCCCCCCCCCCCCACCCACACACACACACACACACACACACACACACACACACACACACACGCTTTGTATAAAATAGTGGTTGGCGTATTTTCTAGACATAGTTATGCTTGAGCTCTCTACAGCAAGAATTAACAAAGCCAAGTCATCGACTATAGACCTATGGAAAAACGCAGCAGCAGTTAGTATCGGTCCCAATGACCTCAGCATCACAAGAACTAGAGGAGAGTGACTAGGCAAGGTGTGATTTCGGTAGGGCTGTGCTGGATTAAAGAAATTCTTAGTCGACTAACACTCATTCAGTTGTATCGACTAATAGATTAGTTGATTTAATCGACAGATCTGTAAATCTGAGTTTCTCCGCAAAGAGTCACGCAAAAGCACCACTTTAATTCTTGTGTTTACCAGAGATGTGCTCCTACGTTTCTCGGAAATAAGTCATTCAGCATGAAAAAAAGCATCAAACATGACTAATCGACTAAAGAAATCTAAGTTGACTAAGACCAAAACGACTGATTAGTCGACTAATCGACTAAGAGAGAACAGCCCTACATTTCGGTTTTTGTTTGTTTGTTTTTGTTTTCCTCGAGACCACAGAGGGTGGGGGGTTGGAGAGGGTTGTTGTACTTGTTCAATTGTATTTGTATGTTCTGTGTGTTCTAAATATAAAAAAAAACACAATAAAAAATGTATCTAAAAAACAAAAGAATTAACAGTGACAGGGGCTGCAAATTCTCTTCAGCTTACATTGGGTTCCTTATGTAACAGTGTTTCTCTATATTTTCCCTTTAAAAAATAAATAAATTGTGAGGCAGGAAGAGTTTCCAAAGTAAAGTAACAAAAACATCTAAATTTAAGACTGTAAATAGTTTCTGTGGGACCTCAGAAAAGTAAAAGGAAGAGACACCTAAGCGCCGATACTCGAGCTGCGTTCAGATGACGCTCGTTAAGTTTAGCAAGTGGTAAAACAATGCAGGTGCAGGATATAAATAATAGAGGCCAGATTAAACTTGAGTTTGTTCTGTTAGCAGGATAGAAATGGAAGTACAGTCACCATTAACCCGGTACGTTGTTTGGCAATTAACCACAATCACAACTTAAGTAAGTATTGTGTTAGTTTCTATTGTTTACCAGCGGTGCCATTCTACGAGCTGCTTGAACCAAAGGAGTAATAAAGTCCAACCTCACAAGATGACGAGGACCGCCTGAAAAAAGTCATAGCAGGAAAAGCGCAGGTGTAATCATTTATTATTTAGGTGTGTCTGTTACAAGGTCCAGGCATTGTTCATGCTGGCTCACTGGCATGACTTACGGTGGCACCCAAACTGAACAGAGCCATTGTCAACGTTATTGTTACAACCTGTGATTGTATCTGCTACGACAAAAAAAGGGCTATTCACTCCTGCAAAAAGAGTGGCATTTCCTGCAAGAAATGCACTGCCTTAACCGTTTCTTGATCCATTCACCTTTGCTAGGTTGCTACTAATCATACAAATTTAAAACAAATCTTCATCAGGCCCTTGGTGAACAATTCTCATGGCTAAGTCAGACAGAAAAGTCCACACAGATGCATGTCCTTGTCTTGAGCCAGATTAGTGTTTCAGGTCTGTTGATTTGGGATTAGGTGACACAATATGAATCCATATTTATTTCAGACAGAACTAGGGAACTCATGTGCACCAAACCGCTGCAAGGCTTTTGAAGCAGCTGCAGAAGTGTTGAGTTTGCATTTAAATGTGCTTATGTATGCAAACTATGGCTACAGTTGATATGTTGTGCAGAAGGTAACAGTCTATGAAATGTCAGGGCTCAAGAATAAAAATGGGTAAATGGCAGAGTGAAATAAACTCATGTTATTTCTTAATGTGTTCAGTTGAACTTTTTATTGATCTTAGTGACATTTAAATTTCAGTTAATTTAACCTTTTATATTGTTTTAAAGGCTGGACTTGTGCCATGTCAGCTCTTCTTTTCAACAAACAAGTTATCACAAAAACATGAGCACTTGAAATTGTGTAAAAATTCAGCTGTTAAATTATTGAATCTGGCAGGTGATTACTAATTACTCCAAATCGATGTACTCCACAAAAAAAAAAAAAAAGAGAAAAACTGGCAGGTGACTTTTGTGATTTCTCAGCTACTGTTCTGTTGAACCACAGAAGGGTTCATTTCCCCAGTGTGTTTCACAAATGAGGCCCTCTGTGCCAGAGGTCTGTCTACTTAGCCAACTTGTGGGTCCTGCTGTACAGAGAGCCTCAAATAAAACATTATTATTATTATTCCCTCCCTGGGAGCTGGTTATAGCAGCTCTGAAAACTCATTTCCCTCTCCTCTTGTCCATGTGAATACCTCCTGATAGGGAGAGGGAAGGAGAAAGGAACAATAACTGCATTTCATATGACGGGGAAATGAATCATTTCAACTGCGTGTGTGCATGCAGTGAGAGTGAATGTTTGCGTAAATGTGCAATGTATTGTGTGTGCGCGATTGGGCGTTGTGATACACAAGGCGAGCACAGATTGGAGCATCGATCTTGTTTCCTCGAAATGAAAGAGTGAGAGAAATTGAGATAGAAACTAAGAAATGGAAAGACATGATTCAGTTGCAAAGAAAGTTGCAATGAAGATACTTGGCTTTGGAAAGTTGTCCGTCTGGATAGAATAGGGTTGCATTTTGCCAATTCATCCTGTAACTGTTTTTAATGAATGATCTCTCTAAAAGATTTTCTTAAATTTTAGTCATTCACACTTGACACATGTTGACAACCGTACGGGGCAGGAAATATGAAAAAAAAACTAAAAAGATTGGACAAAGTGAGACATCAACATCTCAACTCTCTGAGTTTCCCTTTATCGCCCCGTCTGTCTCTCATACACACACTACAGTGTTTCCTCTATGTTGATTTGACCGTGGCGGCCCCCCACGGCAACATTTCTGCCCCCCACGGTATCAGAAATAGGGCTGCATTGTTAGAGTGCATGTCGGAGAATAGCGCGGACACGCGCTTCACACCGCGAGCGGGCCCGCGCGTCACTCGGCAGAAAAAGGGAGACAAGAAAAAGACGCTGGCCGGATGATAAGCCAGTTGAGATCGCGGGGGGTGGGGGGGTTGGACCTGCCCCCACTGCTAAAAAAAAAAATCCTAAAGGAAACACTGCACTGCATTACCTCCAGGCTAGTTTCGGTGGTCCTTTTTTTAAAAGTTGTCTCGATACGTTTAGCGGCTGCCCCCGTCTCCAGCAGGACACTGCTCAGCTTCCGTGTCGGTACTCCTGCGTGCTTCTCCAAACTGGGGGCAGGCCGACCTACTCGCCATCTACTCTAGCTAACACACTATGACTATGGAGAAGTCGCTCGCAGAACCAAACCTCAAAAGCTCCAAACGATCCCTTTAAGCTTAAAGAAATCACTTACGCAACCCCTACTGATAGAGTGGATCTATCTTTAATAATCATAATGATTATCATAACGGAAAAGCAATTTCTTTATAAAACAGAAATGCATTCATTTTGACCTGATTTAAGAACACAATGACAAAATGTAAGTGCAAAAACATTCCTTCCGAAACCTGACAAACTGGGGACTGAAATATTCACACTTGCATACTTCACTTATTATCTATCTCTTCATCTGCCATGCCAACACAAGCTGGCATGTCACAGCAAGTTGTAAACTCTGCCTGTGCGAAGATATGAAGCGAGACAAGGGCAAAATCATCACTATGTATTAACACGCAGCGTATCTTGTGTATTGCATTTTTAATATTGACTGTTAGAGCTGTAACAATTCCAAATTTTGCAGTACAATTAATTGTATCAGAAATAATTACCATTAACAATACAATTGTCTCTTTCAGTAAAATTTAAAAAATGTTTTTATTTTTATTTTTTTTTTTTAAACAAATTAAAGTTTTGAATGAATTCCAGGATACATCTTTTGGTTCTATCACTGTTATGCGACCCAGATTATGTAATAACAAAAATACAAAGCCTACGAAGTAAACAACGCCTCTTTATTATCATAAAAAAAAATTCTAACTGTATCCTATGTCTCGTCATTTGTGTTGCTATGAATGTGTTTAGGGTCAAGTGCCAACAACTAACAATTAAAATGATATTATTATATAGTCCAACCGATAATCACTTATATAATGACAATTTGGCACATCTAAACAAAATCAAAACTTATCAGTAAAACGCCTTAAGACTTAAGCTAATGTAAGAAACTGATTGCGGTTAAGCAAAGAAACCGCGATTATGTAAAATAATTGACAATTAGACAATTATGTAATAATTGTTACAGGCCTATTGACTGTAATAAACATCTAAAAATCACATCAGTAAAATTGAGACCAAAAGAGTTGAAACCACAAGATTATCTGAACTGACATCCAATGAATGAATCCCTTTGAAATTGAAATCAAGTCAAAATTTTGGGGATCAAAACATTTATTTAAATAAAGGCGTGGTAGTTTTTCCCACCAGCCTTACATCTGCATGTAATGTGCATATGATAGGCCCCAGAAATACATGAAAACTATTCTTTTTGGGCTGATATGAAGCATCATTTGGCTGATTTTTAAAGTAGAAGTGAGTCTGAGGAGCAAACAACAAAGCAACAGTCAGTGTGGGTGTGATTGCAGTCAGCCGTAGTGTCAAAGTGTTAATGAAGCACCAGAGCTAACAATCTGCTGAGACACATGGATGTTTTTTTTTTGGAGACAATCTTCTAATCTCTTACAGGCAGAATCTAACATAAAATAACTAATTTTGAATAGTGTGATATCTAATCATTTCCATCTGGACCATCATACAGCACATCCCTCACACAACACCTGTCCTGGGATGGTTTACATTCATCCATTACACACACAGAGAGAGAGAGAGAGAGAGAGAGAGAGAGAGAGAGAGAGAGAGAGAGAGAGAGAGAGAGAGAGAGAGAGAGAGAGAGAGAGAGAGAGAACACAGAGAGGCAAAGTGTCCTTCAGTATTCAACGAACCAACAGATTGTTTCCTCTCATGTTTGGACTTCTGAAGGCAGAAACTTCATAAAGATCCCCTGCCAACCTGCCTGAGGACACAGGCACACTCCAACCACGCTGCTTCAAAGGCACTCCAAAGGCTCTCTCAGTGTGTGTGTGTGTGTGTGTGTGTGTGTGTGTGTTCTCGCCGTTGTGCAAGAAATACAATTTTTCTTGTGTGCACATGCATATAAGCGTATGTGTGTGTGTGTGTTTGTGTGTGTGAGTCAACAGGAGTACCGGGAAAAAAAAAAAAAAAAAAAAAAAAAAAAAAACAACCAAAAAAAAAAAAACCCTTAACAAAAACAAATACACTGCAGATATTCAGAGCTGAAAGGGAGGATGGTTTTATAGCAAGTCAGAAACATGTAGCTTATATGTACACACATACACATAACACACAATGCATAATCGTAGCAACGTACATGCTGATGTCTGGATGAAAACCTTGCTTTTCCAAATTTTATTAACTGTGCTACCGTGCAATTGTAATTTGGATTTTTAGTTTTTCCAAACCTAAAGGATACAAGGTCCATAAACTGGCAAGTTTTGGCAAATTTTTCTAAGAACCTTTTTAGCAACTCAAGAGTTTTACATGCATTTGGGCCACCTGAACCTTGTTTTAGTTTGGGGTTTGGGCTCATAGCTCCTGCCCTCCAAAAGTCCCGGCTCCAAAAGGTGGACTTCATGATGAGCCAAGAACTAGCAGGGTGGAGTTTTCAGTGCTGAATGATACAGATCCATCACAGGCCTCAAGACTGTGGAGCCTTTATTGACACGGAAGCATTGGCTCCCTACCAGTAGTATCAATATTATGTAGTAGACTTCCCAATTAGCGAAAAAAAAAGTATAGAGAACAATAGGGCTGTGCAATTAATCGAATTTTGACTAGAACCAGACTCATTTTTTTCACTAGGAGCACAGTGGCCCCCAACTGAAAATTTTAGGGGCACAACCAGAAGATTTAGGGGCACACACCGTAAATCAAAATGCTAACCAAATATTCATATTTCTACTAATTTCCACTGTATTACTCATACATACTTTGATAACAGATGTGCTGTTTCAAATTCAGTGTCACTTTTGAAGATGCAACATATAAGGTAAACTGACAGCCCCATCGCTGTCATGACAGTAAAACAAATATATATATATATTTTTTTTTTTATTGTATTTGTATATTATTTTTTAGTTTTATTTTCATCATGACCGTTTTTAATTGCTCTTTAATGTTTCATGTAAAGCACTTTGAATTGCCTTGTTGCTGAAAGGTGCTGTAGAGATAAAGTTGCTTTGCCTTACAGCCTCAGCCTGTCAGTCAGTCACCAGGGCATAGAAACCACTGTTGTGCCGCGCCGTTCGTCTCCGAGGAAGTGTAACGTCGCAACAGCGACCGCTCGCCTCGCCATTAATATCATATGATCATATCATCAACATCATATTAATATAACGATGTGCGTGAAGTTATGAAAAACTGTAACCACACTTGAAACCACTTTATCGGCATTTCCATGACTCACTGGGACTTCAACAAAACTGCAGAGTCAACGTAGTTTGCATCGTCTGCAGCTCTGCGTGTGTGCGAGTGTGTGTCAGTTTGTGTCAGAGCTCTGCTCTCTTTCAATTTTCAGAGAGGACAGATAAGCTTGCGCTTACGCGCTCTCAGGTACCGAAATTTCAACGTTTAACGTGTAAAAAAAGGGGGAAAATTTACTTTAAAATTCAGTCGCACACTCTCAAATTTTGGTCGCAAAATGCAACCATTTGGTCGCAGTCTGGAGCCCTGTTTGATTGCAATTTTCATTTTTGGATCACAAAAACAATGTAATTGAGAAAAACAATTACAAAATTATTTTGCACATTACATTTTGCAAGTAAATTCTTATTCTGTCCTGTGTTCTGAAGGGGAATTGAAAATGTTCACCAGGAAAAGTATTAATCTAAAATGTCACTGTTGATTTGTTTAACGGTTTCACTGTTTAAGTTCAATAAATGCAACATCTTTCCAAAAGCCAAGGAGTAATTGTGTAAAATAATTGTGATTTCAATATTGTCCTAAATAATTGTGATTACGATTTTTTTCCATAATCGAGCATCCCTAGAGAACAATGTGATGACTCTGTTTGTTGCGTGCAAAGAATAGCATCTCAAACAGCAGTTGCTTTTCAATCTGTTACGGTTTTAGTTTACTAAATCCTAATGTTCCTTCAGATGTGCTGGAAACGAAACACAAATGATAGATCCCTTTCCCATTACCAGTAGACAAGTATGTCTTTCTGGGTTTTTTTCTAGCATGTCACATTCTGAGTCACATTTGACGTCACAAATGCACCGGAAACTGTTAGTTTCATCTTGCTGTCTTGCCCGTGTTGCATCTTGCACAGTACTAAGAACATAATGGCCGCTGCATGTTGCTCTTTTCTATTTATGCGCAAATGTACAGAACTTCAATGCACGTCATAGCATCGCAACTGTAACAGGGCAGATAATAGCGGGTGTCCTGTGTTTCCATTGCTGCAGATCGTAGCTGGAGCCGAGAAATACCCACGCCTACTGCAGAGTAATTTGCCCTGCGGATTGTAAACTTTCCCATTGCAGACAACGGGTATCAGACTGCAAATAAGCACTTGTGTTAATGTTAGAACTTGAGAGCTATAGTAGATTATCAGTGTTATTGCTTTTTTGCTTTTTTTAAAAGGGGCAAAACAGGGTGAAGAGCAGGATATACCGGTACTACAAAACAGACGCTGACTTGGACAGCAGACATGGGTCTGCTTAAACTACATTGCTTGTCAACACATATTTGTCGGCATGTATGTACCTTCACGTGGATGGTCTGCACGGACGCTCACAGACTGACAGCCAGGTGACGATTTTAGAATTTACATTGTGCAGAACCTCACAGCTTTGTGGACACAGAAAGTGTATTTTGCCCTTAAGGGAACAGCTGTCAGAGTGTACCATCAGGTTATTACATTGCGAGAGTTAACCTGTTATATTCCATTACATTAAAAGATATTAGACTAAGCACCCTGCTTTCTAAGTTTAGCTTAGTCGACACACACCTATGTTTTGTCCATTTTGGTTTAAATATTTCTCTCATTAGAACTGAGTCAAAATCCCCGATCCTGTTTTAACTATGTTTGAATAATATACCACTGCACCAGAAGGGCCTGATTTAGGTTTCTTTCTTCTTCTTTTTTATGAACAGACTGTGTGCATGGTAATAATGATACAAGGCTGTCTGTACCTGCCGACAGATCCTACAGTTTTACACTGGGTGTGAACAATTTTAGGATTAATTTGGCAAGTCTGTATTTGGCAAGGGTGTTAGCCGAGGTGTGTGACAGCATGTTATCCTGGCTTGTAGACTCAGATCTCACAGAACAAGTCCACACAAGACAAGACTGTTTTTTCCACCGGCTCAGCTAAGTAGTTGCAGCTGTTTCTACGACTTCTACTAAAGCACTTTAATTACATTTTAAATTTCACATTTGAGGCTTTATCCGATCAATTTACAATGAGAGCAACAGCAGATTAAGCCTCAATGCCTGAATTACCCACCCTTTGAAATGCACCTCCTACTCATGCAAAATTAAGGTGACCCTCAAAATTATGACAAACAGCAACTCCTCTTTAACAATGGTTGATGTCTTAAGAGCTTTGTTGACACATAATTATTATACTTATTATAATACTTATAATACTTAATTATTATACTTATTATTTACTTACTGGCTTCTCTATTTCTCACAAATATCTCACTACACCACTCCTCCGCTCCCTTCACTGGGTACCAGTTGCTGCATGCATTCACTTCAAGACACTAGTACTTGCATTCCGGGCCACGATCGGATCAGGCCCGGCCTACATCCAGGAGCAAGGGACACCCAATCACTCAACAAAATACCAACTGTTTGCTGTCCTGGCTCCTAAATGGAGGAATGAGTTCCCCATTGACATTAGGATGGTTGAATGCCTACACATCTTCAGCCGCAGGCTAAAAACACATGTGTTCTGACTGCAACAGTTTAAACTAACCGTAATCTCAGGTCTGCCTGCCCATCCCTCACCACCTCCATCATTCCAGATCTGCCCGTCCTTACCAGTCTACTAAAAGGCCACAACAGAGGGTGATGCTCTTGTACACCATCCTGACCCCTTTCATGTGCCTGCCCAGCTGCTCCCCAGTAGTAGTGTAGTACAAAAACACACACGCTACTCACAAAAAGTTAGGGATATTTGGCTTTCGGGTAAAATTTAAGCTACAGTGGTATTATATCATGAAAGTAGTGCATTTAAGTAGAAGCATGCAATGGTGATTTCCTCATCTCAAATTATTTATTGAAACAAAATATAATAACAGTGGTGGATTTACAACAACAAAAGATGTCAATGTCTCAATAACTTGTCATGTGCCCTTGAGCATCAATTACAGCTTGACAACGACGTCTCATGCTGTCCACAAGTTGAGTTATTGTCTTAGGGCTGGGCGATAAATCAATTTTATCGATTAACTCGAATGTGTAGTTAACGTCGATTTGTTTAAATCAAAATCGGTTTTCTTCTTAACATCCGCCGACACTCCCCTCTGGGCTCCTGTAGTTCCGAACGGGATCAGCCCTCCCCCCCGCGCGTTTGCCAAAGAGATACACAAACAACATGGCAGTGACAGGGACTAACATTAGTTCTCTTCTTAACTTGTCGTTTCATTACTTACTTAAACGTAATCTCCGCCGAAATGACCAGCAGCTCCCGGTGCTCTGTACACGGCTCCCAGTCACCTATTCTCGGATAACTGAACCACTAACTACAGCTGACCTGACGGAGCACCATGAGGAGCACCAGAGGCGGTGTTGAGGAACTCTGTTGCGGCTCAGCGCGTCTACTAAATGCCGCTGATACGACCGAGCGGAGGGCTATAGCGACTTAAACAACTAGCAATCACCGCTCTGTAGCACGGAGCTCCTCTTCGACGTTTGTTTTGACCGCTAGTTACTAGGAAGGAGCTTGCTACAGGTATGCCACGTTCATGAGACCATGGGATGTTAATGTACGTTACTTAGCAACAGGTGACAATAGGGGAAAGGTTGATTTGAACTTTTAGCGAGGACGAGTGATTTAATTGTGTGTGTGAAAACATCTTTTGTTGTTGTTGAATATATAGCATAATTATATAATTTTGTCACTTTCAGGGGGGGCGCCCCTATTGTGGTGCTGCACAGATGTCCCAGCCTATGAATCACTATTCGAGCGCAGTGTCGAGTAAGGCTTTGGCTCCGAACTTCGTTATTGGAATATAATTCGAATATTTAAAAAAATATTGATATTCAAACGAATATTAGGCAGCCCTTAATATTCGAACCTGTTATGGGCATTGTTTTTTGTATATGTGTTTGCTTGTAAACGTGGTTTTCAATTCAGATTCCGAGGCTTTTTCACGCATTTCAAAATGTAACTCTCGCTTGGCCGTAGCGTGGTAGCGCTGCATTTCCCCCGACTCATTTCCTGGTTCTCCTTCTCATAAACAACATGAAATCAAGGAGAGGGTTAACTTCTCCTGCTACAGATGTCTCACCGTGCTCAGAAAGAACAGGGGAGACACTTTGTTCCTCTCACTATGACTCCAGAGTCGCTTCTCGCTCTGAAGCTACCGGTAATCACCGTCACTCTCTCACTCTAACACACACTCCCCACACAAGCGCCGGCTCGACGCACACACCAGCGCAAAAGTATAAACATCAGACCACGTACGTAGGCTACGGTGAAAGCTACGAACTTCCTGTCGAAAGCATACTGTTTGTGTTTAAGCCAGGGTCTGAGTTTTAATTAAAAAAACTGTTGTGGCACTGTGTTTTTCTTCTGAAAACATAATTGCCTGCCTATTGACGGATACACTGCCCTCTGGTGGACGGAACTTATACGAAGTTTGATACCAATATAAGTCTTACTGAAGGCATTTAATGGTCAAAATATTATTAATAAATATTCAAATATATTTGAATATTAATAAACAAACAAACTTTGAATATGATTTTTGGGCAAAAGTCAAAGCCCTAGTGTCAAGTGTGAAGTTGTTTGGATGAGCAGTTCTTAAGAAAGCTGTAAGCAGCAATACCGGAGGCCAAGCAACCGGCCCGTTCCCAACAGGCACGTTGTGAACGGACACTGCACTAGTATTTGACAAAGTGAATTGAATAAACAAAGTCAGTAGGTTTCATCCTCTCGGGACCTTGAATGTCTGCACAACATCCATCCAATATTTAAAATATTTCAGGACCAACCAACTGACTGAGATTGCGATCCCTTGAAGATTTTTACTTCACTACATGTGCGTCACGAGTCTGTAGCTTTAAAACCACCACAATCCAACAGATCACACATAAACTCCAAGTGTTACAGAAACACACACACTTTTGACAGCAGGCAATCTTACAGTAATGTGAAACAGCTTACCCAGACTTTCCTGAAAGCTTTCATTCACCCTGCATTTGCATTTTACATTTCAGCCATTTACCTGATGCTCAATTCCGAAATGACACGCATTGAGAAGAACACCAGAGGAAACTTCAGTTCATAGACCACCTGCATTACAAGCAACCATTAACAAGGAGCTCAGAGGTCACAACATGCTGTTGATCAATAGAACCGACACGCCTGTGATTCAACAGAGGAAACTACAAGGAAAACAGAGAGCTGAGTGGAGAGCTATCAGATTTTACATGCAGCATTTATACATTTCTGTCGTCTCTACATAAACACTAGTCACTTTGACACAGACTGCTGAATTTCAGTGTATGGTGGAAGAGCTGAATATGAAAACACACACACACACACACACACACAATGTAGTTCAGAGTGACTAAAAAATAAAGCAATCAATTCTGATTCTGGTACAAGTAAAGCCCCTTTCACACATGCACCGCAAACCTGAAGTTTTCTAGACATTACCCGGCCGACCTGTATGTGAGAACTCCAAAGTCCGAATCAGTTGGATCGGACATCAAGCAAACAGTCTTAACCCAGCCAGGTCCCTAAAGTCTGTAATCTCCAATAGAGCCCAAAGTCAGTCCTTCCAGAAAAATGCGGAGTTTTTTGTGATTGTTGCGGGCAAAAATCCTTGATTATGCGGCACGTTTTCTTAAAAAATGCAATGGAATATGCGGGATATTTATGCAATGAAATTGTGGGAACTTGCAAAATCTGCGGTTTGATGAAAAAGAGAAAACAATGTGATTCCCCCAACACCCTGCTTTTCGATGATGTTCATGTCGCGTAATTACGTCACTTCATAACGTTCCCATGGCAACAGGGGAAAATGGCTGCTCTTGTGTGAAGTAAACGCAACATTTTTCAACTTTCTACTAAGATGTATTATGTGACTTTTTTGCAACGAGGGGATTATGAAATCATGCAAGCCCCGCATATTTTGCGCGGAAATCGGCAATTTATGCAGCAAAAGTGCAGCGTATTTGAAAAAATGCGGCCCCCGCATAAATATGCGGACTTTGGCTGATTATGCATTGAATTATGCGATCGCATAATCACGTTTTTCTGGAGGGACTGCAAAGTGTGATAATTACCAGAAAGCATTTGGGCACGTTGATGACGTTTCTATCTGCTCATGCAGAACTGGAAAAAAATAAAAACACATCCCAGGGTGAAGAAAAATGATGATTTACAGGAAGACGCCAACGAAAATGTATAACTGGAAAGACGAAAAGATTCGGGAACTTCTGGAAGTACGGACTGACGCCAAAGGAACGGCAAGAGACTCGGTTGTTTATGACCAAATTTCGAACCGGCTCCCTGACGCGGTAATCCACATCATGTCCTGCCTTCTGCACGCTCTACCCAGGTCCAACCCCTTGCCTAACCAAACATAGTATTTCCAGT
The DNA here is from genome assembly GCF_010015445.1 of Perca fluviatilis. Lineage (NCBI taxonomy): Eukaryota > Metazoa > Chordata > Actinopteri > Perciformes > Percidae > Perca > Perca fluviatilis. Next base: position 30,130,653 of record NC_053129.1, on the reverse strand, counting down.
TAAGTAAAAACTTGACACGGACAATCTCCTGTTGTGTTTTACTTGTGTAAAAGGGAAAATCCGGACAATGTCGGGACCTGATTCGTCAGACATTGTCGAAAGTTCATATGGGTAAACCTTAAAAGTTTCATTATTCAAGCAGAACACGCTGCTAACCTTCAGGAGTGAGACCTCATATCCTTTTTTACAGAAACTCACCTCCTGAATCATACAATAACGGGATGGGCTAACAATGTCTGTAGTTGAAAGGACTGACTTTATAGATTTATGTCCTATATAAAGGCATATAGTGTCCGTAATTTAAAGTAAGTGGCATTTATATTACTATATTTGTATATCTTCTCGTCTCTCAATATTTCCTACAGAAAAGTGTTTCTACAAGATGTGTTCAAGGATTTGTGTGTGTGTGCTTGTCGTTCAATAAAACAAGGTAAGAGAGGCAGGATCGATACAATTTATCCCACCAGCCACAGTTAACACGCTGCAGGTCTTTTGCATAACAGACATCCTGCAGTGCACAATGGGCGCAGACACCAAGCCGGATCGAAAATGAACACAATTATCTTCAAAAAGGAGCCACAGCAATCTGATCAGGTTTTATGATAATAGTCCCTATAGTGGATGCATGTGTATATTATAGAAATAGCAATTAAAGTATTATTCTGCGAAATAAAAAAGTGGAGTATTACATCACTAAAGACAGATATTGTGGATTAAATATGAATATCATGTATAAATGCTCACTGATACCAAAGATAAAACTAAAAAAGAAAATACAAATTTAAAGTTACAACATAGCAGATTTTCTTTTAATTTACATGGGGAGCTGACAGAAGAAATACTACATCACCCGACTAAGGTTCGTTTTTGTTACATTAGGTGTTTGAATTTAACTCGCCTACATTTCAGAAGGGAATGGACTTTTTACTCTTCTGAATTGGTGGAAGATTGAGAACTCAGCATCAAGAAAAAGTCTTTTATAATAGGAATTCCTGCCATTTAAATTGCTTATTTGTGCCAATTAGTTGCACCTGAGCCAAATACAACAACTAAACATACATGAACTCGCCCATTAGTTACTTTACGCAAATGCATTTTACTGCCAATTTGTTTGATTTCACTCAATTTCAAATACAGGAGTTTTTTGTTGTTGTGGTGTTGCTACATTAACTCAAGACTTGAATACTTTTTCCAGCATTGACTATGACACACTATCCATGAGGTTTAAGACTACACGTAGCCTATCCCAGCCAAATTACAACTCTTCATAGGGATGCAAACACGCCATAAAACAACCACTAATGTCACTATAAACTCATCATTGATGCACTTCAGGATGTTGTGGGTTTACTGTAGGAGATGCAGCTTGCCGTGTGACTGATGTTAACTCTACAGACACAGTGGAAGTCCCCACAGGGATATAATGGCATCTTTTCTTTCGCGCACACACACACAGTAGGAGAGGTGGTAGTAGCTCTACTTCACCTGGTTGGACGCAGTCTCTCCGCCTCCCGCTACTCCTCCTCCTCCGAGCTCCGGCAGCCTCCGGCGGCTCAGCACCAGCAGGTAAACCAGCGCCCCCAGCCACACCAGCACCGCCACGGCCACCGCCAGCCTCCGAAAGAGACGCTTCATTTTCCGGTCAGGAGGAGCCGGCGGCGCCCGCTGCCCGGCTGCTGTCACAATCCCATTATAATAGAAGCGAGAAAACAAATGTAAAAAAACAAAAAAACAGACTAAACCGGACAACCTCCACTAACTAACACACTGGTCGGCCCGTTCCCGCCGACGGTAAAACACTGACTACAGAGCGAGCTTTCCTTCACTCTCTCTCTCTCTCACTCTCTCTCCCTCAACTCACAGAGGCTCGAGCGCTTCTCTGACACGCCTGACGGCCGTATGCGCGTGCGAGTGTGTGTCTGTGTGACACAGTGTGTTTCGCTGAGGGAGTCTTGGACCCTCCTGACGGTTTGAATGGGAGAGCATGGAGCTCCACCTGCCGACACCCACAACTATATACCCCACTAAAAGTATAGGCTACAACAGAATAGAAGACTGGAAAATCACCGACAGAGGAAACACAAGACAATTCAATTCCAATAACTATTTGTCCCCGATCGAGGGATCGGGCCAATCGGCCAAAAGCTAATCAACAGAAAGTTAAAACTGACTAAGGATTGATATTTTGTTTTTATATAGGCTATACAAAAAAATGTTAACATGCCAATAATCGTGTTCTAATCTTTGGGCATACCTCCACAAGAAAGTGAATGGACACTTCCTCATTTGCTTTCTATTGTAAACTTTATCCAGATTCATTTTGGACTGTTGGTCAGACCAAGCAAGTGAACGGAATCTTACTTTCTTGACCAAAATGATTAATCAAGAAAATAATGGGCAGATTAATGAGAAATGGAAATATTTATTAATCGCAGCCTATATCACAAAAGGCAAAAATAGGAGTAAAAGTGAAATATCTTATCTCTGTAGACTAAAAAAAAAATCGGAACAGGTTTCTACATGTACATGCCTGTCTCTCTAAGATCACTGTTTTTATTTGATTTTAACCAAAATCTAACTTAACGTAGGCCATACATTTAGATCAAAGACATGTGACATTAAATACAGAGGGATGGGGGGAAAGAAAAAGAGTAGAAAAAAAGAAAAATGCACAAAAAATAAATAATTTATCTAGTGTGGTTCAATATAGCACACATGTATTATTATTATTATTATTATTATTATTATTATTATTATTATTATTATTATTATTAGGTTAACCTTGATCCAGTGTTTTTATTAATGTGATTTTATTAACATTGGGATATTGGATCAAAACTACCCATGTTTTTGGTGGTTTTCTGCCCATGGATAATGGGTGAAATCAACTGAGTATTGCCATTGATTATCTGTGTGTAGACTGAGGAGAAAAGCAAAAAATAAATATGCCTAGGAGAAAGAGAGGAGAGAAAAAAAAATAGAGAGAGGAACTGAGAAGAAAACAGTGGTGGGATAGGAAGAGGAGGGGAGGAAAGATCTTGTTCTGTTGCAGTCGCGTGAACAAACAAGTTGACAAGAAGAAAACACATTTTATCTCAATAAATGATCAGACATATACCACTGGTTCCATCTCAACGTTATTAATTAAATATGTGGATCCAAAATAAAAAAATGATCTTATTCGAAAGGTGAACCAGAGTTGAAATATCTTTACCGTCTTATGGCGCCATCTAGTGTTTAACCAGAGTAACTGTCCTTTCTCTGTCTCTAGACAGAGGTACTTTATTGATCCCAAATGTGGAAATTCTGGTGTCACTGACATCACTTTCACACATTCGCATGTACATGTGCATTGTTGTTTTGAGTGCAAACTGAAAAACGCCAAAGGCAGTATCTGTAATTACAAAAATGCACACAAGCAAGGAAAAAACCCTTTGATACAAACACTGGAGGGGTTGACACAGAATTATATTAACACCTCCAGCATTGACACACGGTGTGTCGCTTGAGATTGTTGACAGCTTTACACGCTTAAATTGTTCAAACCATAGTTAATGTTCACGTCAGCCTCCAAATTGTATGGTAGAGATCAGGAATTTCTGACAGTGACGTTACCTTGGTAAAAGATGAACTACAGAAGTGTCAGACCAGTGGCAAAAAGACTGCAAATATCTAATATTATCTCCTGTTTGATCAATTCAGCTGATCTAAAAAGGAGCTATACAATGTTTGCATCTGGTTTAACGTGTTAACACATAGAGTAGGTCACTGATTTAAATGATGGCTAGCAGTGAGGTTAACCATCTTGGAATACTGCACACAGAGACACACAGAAACACACAGACACACACATACACACAGACACAAGCAGGTGCCGTGTGATCTTTTGAACCTGCAGGCAGCTCCTTCAACCTAATGGCTTGGCTTCTACTCTGATATGAACGGTCACATGTGAGACCTAATAAAGACAAGTGCGTGTGCCTTTTCAAATCATGTCCAATCAAATTTAACACAAAGTGGACTCCAATGGAGGTGTAGAAACAGCTCAAAGATGGCGAAGAAAAATGGGGAGGTACCTAAGCTAAATGCATGTCATTACAAAAAAGTCGGAATACTTCTGTCAAAGTAATATTTCAGTTTTTTCTTTTTTAATAAACCTGCAAAACATTCTAAAATCCTCTATTGGTCTTGTCATTATGAGGTACTGAGTGTAGATTGATGGGGGGGGGGGTAATTTTGGCAGAATGCTGCAACATCAAATGTACTTTCTGAATGAACTGCAGTTTCCTGTACCTTTTTAGGTGACTTCCTCTTGTGTTTGAGTTCATCAGCATTGAAGATCATTGGAGAAGCAGCCAGCAGAGCACTGTGCAATTAGATGGAGATGTGGGGCTGAATCGCTGCACCAACAGAGAATAGAAGGAACAGGAAAAAAAAGAAAATAGTGCATGCATAACAAATCTAATTTAAAAACATAGGTAGGTAAGTCCAAAAAACATGACTGACAACTACAAATTTACAACACAACGGTAACAATCATGCTCGGCCCCGTTTTGGCTCGGTTTCCAAAGCCCAATGGTTAGCAGTGGTGTAAGAAGTCCTCAGATCCTTTAGGCTACTTTTGAAGTAAAAGTAGCAATAGCACAAATACTCAACTAAAAGCAAGCATTTAAAACCTTAAAAAAGATTAAGTATTACCAGCTAAATGTGTAAACGTTCAGTAGGCTAGCCTATAAGAGCTTATAACATTGTGACATAACGGTGGTTTAGCTTATTTACAAAAAAAAATCATCTTATTTTACTAAAACACGTCTTTTTACATATTGCTTTAGGTTTCTTTTAAAGTCTTTGTTAATAGCATTATGAATTGCGCTTTATGGTTGAAATTCGCAACACAAATAAACTTACCTTGCCTCAAGATACCTTAAATCAAATGAACTGCTAACACTGAGATATAGCCTAGCTAGCTTAATTCACGAATTTTTAGATAAACCGGTCCAGTATTTGTAACGTTTAAATTTTCTTCAAATGTGTTTTGTAGCCTACTCTCTGCCACTATATTATTAACTCTGTGAAGAAGGTTCACTTTCATGTAGGCCCTACAACGTTTTTTAAGAGGGGAAATGAGCTATTTCGCAGTTTTGTTTTCTGTAGCCTACGTTATTTTACAGTAGCTGTTAATCTAGCCTCCATCACACTAATTTAGCCCTAAAAAGTGCAGGTGTGAGGCCCCGCCCCCTTCAGTAAACTGCAACCAATGACATTCATCCAGAATTTATTCAGTAGCTGGCAACTTCATGATAGCGGGTTTATTTTATTCTTAGATTTTTACAAAGCGTTTGATTCTGTTGAACATCCTTTTATTTTGAAAACTTTACATCACTTTGGATTTGGGGAAAAGTGTATGAATGGATGCTTTATAATGGAATCAATAGCTCGGTAGCTCTAGGGCATATGGCACCTGTCCTCGATTTGAGATTAAGAAGGGCATTCGTCAGGGTTGCAGCAGCTCTCCACTTAGCAGACATGTTATCCATTTTGATTCAGAATAGTCGTATTGAAGTGACAGACAAATTACCATAAGTCAGTTGGCTGATGATGACACAACTTTGTTTCTAAAAAATGAAAATCAAATTCCTAGCCTTACAAATTATCGACCACTTCTCAAGAGCTTCAGATTTACAATTGAATTTAGACAAATGTGAAATTGTAGCACATGATTATCCTTTGCAACCTCTATATAACATAAAGGTCAAGTCAGAAGTTAAATACTTGGGGATTGTTATTTCCAAGGATAAGACAACGTCAGACAAAATGAATATATGGAACAATATAGAAAAGTGTAAATTAATCTTAAATAGGTGGCTGCAGAGTTTTATTATCCAAAATGGACAGCTTATGCAGACTTATCTACCCGGCTTTCTCCTTACCCATTTCTACAAATATATGATCAAACAAGATCAATTTTAATTTCATATGGAGAAACAAATGTCAGTACATAAGGAAAATCGACATGGTTAAAAATTATGAAGATGGAGGTGCGAATGTGATTGATTTTGACATAATGAATGGTGTCTTGAAATTGAAATGGTTAAAATCTTGTATTGGTAACAGGCAGTCCTTTTGGTTTACTGTCCCCAATTTAATATTTTCAAAAATGGGTGGAATAGACTTTCTTCTGCGATGTGATTTTGAATGCAATTCGTTACCAGTCAAACTTTCTGCTTTCCATCAGCAGGTTGTTTGTTCTATTGGAAGTTCATCTACAAACATAATTTCACACCTCATAATACTCCAGTTTGGAATAATAGATACATATTGATAAGCAGAAAATCTGTGTACATGGAGGAATGGAAATCCAAGGGAATCTGGGCAATTGCTCATTTTATGGACAGTAATGGACTCGTGTTACAGCACGAGGAGTTTTGTGAGAAATATCAATATTCAATGCAATATCAAGCGTTATGATAGATGGTTGAAAGCTATACCAATGTCTCTGAAATCAATGGTGAGAGAAGACGTTAGGTGCTCCAAGGTTTCTCCTGGTCTGAGGCAGCTCTGTATCCAAGGAATTGATTTCTGTGATTAAAAATGGACCAACAAAGTTATTAGAAATATTCTATTGAAGGAATATTATCCCAATCCAGTAAAAAGACAATATACTGTATGTTGAAAGAATTTGGGGATGGAGAGGTTAAATAAATAAGGAAAAGTTATATCTCATTTCCTCTTCTCCCGAAAGTAAAAGAGGTCAACTTTAAAATCCTAAATGAAATCTAGCCAACAAATGATTTTTTAAGACTGAGATTCAATGTTGATACTAATAACTGTGTTATTTTGTGAAAAAGAAATTGAGAATTTAGAACATGTTTTTTTTTTCTGTGTGAGTCGGTGCAAACCTTCTGGAGAGATCTGCAGAGCTGGTTCCAGACCAGGGGAATGGAGATACCACCTCTGACAGTGAAGAATATAAAGTTTGGTGTTTTTGTTGAAGATAAGAAGGTAGATTTTGTTCTCAACAAATTGGTGCTGCTAGGAAAACATTTTATACATAAATGTAGATACTTTAAGAGCAAACCCTCCCTGATCCATCGGAAGAATGAGTTCAATCTTTTGTGCAAGTCATTGAAACGAGTTAAAGATAAAAAAAAGCCCTTGAATTGATCTATTTATTTGAAATTATTAATTTAATTTGAGATAGCCCCTTCTCTTTATTTATTTTTTTATTTATTTTCTTTTATATCATTCCTTATGTTGTTGTGTAAGGTATAAGCTCCTAGGTTTTGTTTTATATGCTCGACCCAAGGCAATAGCTCTGTTTTTTTTAGATGGATTTGTGATTGTGCCTTGTTTGTTTGTATATCTATGTTCTGAAAAAAAGAAAAAAAAAAGCTGACAAGTCTTATGTTGTTCATGCAACATTCCCTTGTTTTTCCGACTGGTCTATGGTCGGGATGCGTGTTCTTCTTCTGTTATATTGGCGTTTGATATAACAACTTGTTGCCTGACTGCCACAAACTGTTGGGCCATTTGAACGATCGTCGGCCATGTTTCTGTACGTCAGTTGTCAACGATGCGTCACCAACTGGGAAACTCTGTTAGCAAAATCTAGCCCCAGTTTCCTCTGATTCCCCACATGACGTGACGTGAATGCTGACGTTTTCACTGGGAAAAATGTTTTTCCCGATGCCCATGAACGCACCGTTACTAGCTGGAAGCGTTGACTGGATCTGGCTGTCGTCATCCGTTGCTTGGACTTATTCTAATCCAGCAGTGCAAAGTAAACTCAAGTAGCCTACAATACTTAAATACAATTTTAAGGTATTGTAAATGACTTGAGGATTTACATGATATGCTACTTTATAATTCTACCCAACTAAATAGCCTATTTCAGATGAAAATATTGGATTTCTTACACCACTATCCAACAGCCATATTTTCTAGTTATTTTTTTAAATTAAAGACCCCCTCCAATGAAAAGCAAGTTTTTAACCTTGTTAAAATGTGGTGTTTTTTTATATATATATATATATATATATATATATATATATATATATATAGTACAGGCCAAAAGTTTGGACACACCTTCTCATTCAATGTGTTCTTTATTTTCATGACTATTTACATTGTAGATTCTCACTGAAGGCATCAAAACTATGAATGAACACATATGGAATTATGTACTTAACAAAAAAGTGGAAAACATGTCTTATATTTTAGATTCTTCAAAGTAGCCACCCTGCCTTGTCAGGGTTAGTTAGTGGAATTGTTTCCCTTGTTAATAAAAAAAGCAAAGGGTGGCTACTTTGAAGAATCTAAAATATAAGACATGTTTTCAGTTATTTCACACTTTTTTGTTAAGTACATAATTCCATATGTGTTCATTCATAGTTTGATGCCTTCAGTGAAATTACAATTAAATAGTCATGAAAATAAATAAACACATTGAATGAGAAGGTGTCAAACTTTGCCTGTACTTTATATATATATATATATATATATATATATATATATATATATATATATATATATACATATATATATATACATAATTTTATACATAATTTGTTTTGTTTTATAAAATTGGTATCAAAAAAAATTATCGTTTAGTAACCGGTATCAAATATATATATATATATATATATATATATATATATATATATATATAATATATATATATATGCTACAAGACATATCATGAGGGAAATCAGTCAACGCCATGGCTGAGCTTTCTTTTTTGCCTTCAAACTGCAGTGTATTCTGGATTCAGGCAGCCAGGGTTTCATGCATCACACAGCCTACCCAAGGAACCAATTTTAATGTTAAACAACGCAATTAATCATAGCAGTTTTTACATTATTTAAAACATGTCTGGAGGAATTTAATATTTTAGGCATTATACACAAACTATGATGAGTTTATCAAAGGATTCATTAAGGATTAAACCAACAACATAAAAATAAGTTAAAATGAGAGCCACTTCGACCAGCTACATCATTTAAATGATGCCTACGGGACATATGATATGCGATATAACACTGACAAGGGGCATCCAACTTCCTCACGAGTACTTTTACTTTTGATACTACTTTTACTCAAGGATCGGAATACGTCTTCACAACTACTCTCCTCCATGCTGACTTCAGTGTTAAGCTTTATATCCCATTCCTGCTTTAGTTCACCAAACACTCAACTCAGGGTCCACTTACTTGCTTGCTCTTGAGCTTTCTACAATAATACACAGTCCTCATCTTTTCGGAGATCCTTTTTCCCCCAAAAAAACTACAGTCAGGTCAGTACTGTCCTCGTAGATAGACTACAGTAATACCTCCCTGCAGTTACCTATATGTTGTGTATTCTAAATAATGTAATAATTGGTATAAGCTCACTGTAACGACTAGGGCTGGGTATACCGAATTCAATACTTTTTAGGCACCAATCGAATTGCCTCTAAAGTATTGAAAAATGCCTCGTCATTCAATACCCAATTTCAATACCTTACGAGTAAATCTCATCAGTGTCAGTGAGCCAATAAGCATGCAGCATGCATCTACCAAGAGCTAATAATGTATTGTGATTGGCTGTCTAATGTTACACAGAGATGGGGGCTCACATATTAGGAGCTGAAAAATAAATAAAAATATTTGTGCCGTAATGTGAAATGTAATTTTTTTTTGTTTTATAAAATTGGTATCAAAAAAAATTATCGTTTAGTAACCGGTATCAAAGTTACAGTATTGGTACCGGTAACGAAAATATTTGAACGATACCCAGCCCCAGTAATGACGAAGCTAAATAATGTCCTCATATCCCCTTTTTTGGTTCTATATATACACAATTGGAAAAGTCAGGCGACACTGCAAATTTCATGGAGACATTTTGGAGGTAACCAAAGTAATTCCTCAACAACAAAAACACAAAAATTCTAGTTTATCAATCATGTTGGGATATCTGCTAAAGCTTCAAACTGTGACTGCTCATTCTGAGTTACTGTAATGTATTGATCTTTACACCCAGAAAAGGCAGTCGGACTGATCAGTCGGCTCCCCGAGGTCCAAAAAGTGCCTCGGAACACACCAAAGCGACGCCGACTAGAGCATACGTTCTGCGCGTGCGTGAGACGTAATACGTCTCCTCAACAGCAGGTGGCGCTAATCTGTATTGTCGCCCAAAACCAGAAATAACGGAACATCTCTCTAGACCTCGTAAACACAGAGCACGCTGTCGTCAGTCACTGTTGTCATCAGAGAGGGTTGATAGTAGTCAAGGAGGATCGTTGTTGTCATTACTCGCTGAACGGAGGAAAATACGATGGCTAGTAATGAGATGATACTGGCGTCGTCAGCTCTAGGCCTTCATCTTGTGGAAGAAGCACCGATTCGCTAGTCAAGGGCTAGCACTCCACCAATCAGATTGGTCCTTGAGTCCGACTGCCCACTGGCCGATTCAACAAGTCAAATCGGCCAAAATGGATGCCCGACGGCTCCTCCGACTGACGACGGCACAGAACCAAGGGGGTAAGCCTCTCTCCACAACGTGTAGCATCTATGGCGCCATTTTGAGGCTACCTAGCTCTCACCTCCCGTTAGCATCCCATCGACTCCCATTCATTTTGACGTCACTTTGACAGCGAATAACTTCACATCTGAAGCGTTTAAAGACTATTTGTCCATTGTTTATTTCTAAAGAAACACGACAATGTATAAAAGGCTCCATTACCTTGTACCTCACGTTATGGCTCCGTAGTAGATGTTCTTGTAAAAATAGGCTAACGATTGGGTCATAACCACGAGACTTACTGTCGCAGAGTAGAGGAATTACCGCATAGTACAGGAGAAGCTCGCAGGCAGTTTTCACTCGTATGAGCTGTTTAAGTTTAATTACTAATGTTAACTAGCATGTTAGTTAGCAGTAATTAGCCTGTGCCTATGTTATCTCCTTACATATACCTACGCTCTCCGTCTCTGTAAGATTGGGAATGATTGAGATTTCTCTCGGCACAGCTACCAGAAGACTTCACACTTTCAGACAGGTTGCTCACGTCACATCTACGTCTTCAAGCTCAGTTGGAGGCTGCGCAGAAACGCTCAGCCAGCACCGGGAAAGAGACTTCTGATATCCTTCACTTGTCTCCGTCCAGAGACAGGGGGTCTGGTGGTCCAGTTCTTTTACCATCTATGCACAGAACACAGCGAACAGACTCGAGTCACCAACGTTGCCAGACTGTCCGACGGCCGATAATCGGCTTGGTGCGTCAGAGCCTTTACAGGCAAACTCTGGCACCTTCTAAGGCCAGCTTTGAGATACTGGGTCTTCTTCCTCTTGCACTGCAGGCCGATAATGATATTTTACAACATATCATACATATTGTCTATCAAAATGTGAATTTGAATACAATCACAGCATGAAGAACAAACACCATGGTAGATTAAGATCATGACCTACATGCTTTTAACGCTGACATTTAAGCTATTATTAATAAACTGATGGATATGCTGGCATTCTCTTCGTGATTTATTTTCACAGAAAACCATGTTTCAAACAAATGTTAATATAGGGAAGAAGAAAAAAAAACAGCTCAATACACACAACACATCCTCTAATCCAGTTTATTTTCCTTAGCAGAAAATGGAACACGATAAAATTAAGGAAAAAAAAAAAAATAGGACAGAATTATGTTCTTGCTTTTTTTATACATTTAACTAAATATGCCACTCTATGCTAGGGTGTAAGTAACTCAAACTGATATAAGGTTAAATAATTTGTTTTTCTCTAAAAAGGTACAGAAAGATATTCCATTTCTTCCATCTCTCATTAGCACTCAAAGGAACACGTTTTTTTTTTTTCAAAATATCAAAATCAGAACCAGCTACGACATTTCTCCAAAGCTCCCTTTATCCTTCGCCGTGTTCTCATTGGGAAAGATGAGAGGGGGTGGGGAGAGGTGAGGGGGGAGAAGGAACAATAGCTTGTGCATGAGGATTAGCATAGTTAAGTGGTGTGTGGTTATAAGGGCTCTCCACCTGAATCAACTTTTCCCCCAAAGATAACTTGCAAAAAAAAAAAAAAAAAAAAAACGCTTTCTGATTTTTCTGCCATTTAAGGAAATCTACCATTTCATGTTTCTCCAAATTGAAAAAAAAAAGCAAAAATATACAATTCAACATCATCAAATCGCATTTCCAGTGATGCTGCAAAGTACATTTCATGGAGATAACGTACCTGTATTAAACAAAATCACAACTTATACTTTTAATGCACCAACAATATGCGCTAAATGCCAAACATTTTTCTTTAAATTTGCAAAAAAAAAAAAAGTCAACTTCTGCAATGTCATAAACAAACAAAAAAAAAGAAAAAAAAAGAAAAGAAATTGATTTTGGTAGAATACACCTTGAGAAGAAAAACAAAGAAAAAAAATTAAGTGTGTAACTGAACAATATGCACAGCACAAAGTCCAAGCACTCAGACTGCGTAGGCTGATTTGGAGCAGGGTCGGAAACAATGACCAAACTAAAATGTATGAAGAAAAAAGGGAAAACCAACTCAAATATAAAAAGGATTCACGTCGAGACATCATTACCGAAGAGCAGTTTGAAATCTGTGATGTCAATACGGTGTACAACCTCCGCAGGGTCCACGGGGGGGAGGTGGGGGGGTCTTAAGTCCACGTTTGCTCTTACACCTGGATGAGGTTCACCAATTGCTTAACTGAACTGGAGACAACCAAATCGCGGTTGATTGCGTTGCTGAAGTGGCGAGTTAAGAGTCCAGCTGTCCAACTCTGTTTTGCATTTTTTGCTTTTACGTGTTATTACGACATCAAGTTAACCAGCTTTTGGTTCATTTCCCAGCCTTAAAGTGCTCATATTCTGCTCATTTTCAGGTTCATAATTGTATTTAGAGGTTGTACCAGAATAGGTTTACGTGGTTTCATTTTCACATTGCTGCAGCTCCTCTTTTCACCCTTTGTGTTGAGCTCTCCGTTTTAGCTACAGAGTGAGGCATCGCACTTCTGTTCCGTCTTTGTTGGGAGTTGCACATGCGCAGTTAAGTACTGCTAGCTTGTCAGTTGCGGAAGTAAAGGCTGGACTACAATAGAGCTGTTTGGAGCAGTTTGTGAACAGTGTTTTCTGTTGGAGATGGTAAGTCCCTTTGGGGGACTTTGGGCTTTTTCACTTTGTAAACCTATAACGTGCACAAAAAGATATACAACACAATAAAAAGGGAAAAAAAGCCCAAAAAGCATAACATGAGCACTTTAAAACCAACGTTCACTTGTGCTGAGTGTATCAATATGACATCACTGATTTAAACTGTGGGACAAAACTCATCCCTCTTCCATTTAGTGAACGCTCACTCCTAGCAGAAATGAAGCCCCTGGGCAGCAATCAATGGGAGAAAAAAAAATAAATTATAAAAACATTCAAGATTAATTTTTTCCCCCAGATCTGAAAATAAAAAGGTCACCTAATCCTATCCAAACACAAAATAAGAAATAAATTATAGAACAATTAAAAAAAAAAAAAAATAAAGGGTAGTACGTAATTTATGCATTCAATTTAGCACTCTTGACCGATCATCTTAAACCACAGACATACTCAGCGATAAGCTTTGATTTTTAAATGAATACATGGCGTTTTGGCGAAGACCTCTTCACTTTTCACAATTCAGTCGCATTCCCCTTTATGTAAAACAGCACTACTCAGTAAATTGAAGAAAAAAAAGAAAAAAAAGGGAGAGGGAAAGAGGAAGAAGAGGATCTGCTACACAGAGGATTTATCTGAGTGATTCTTGTCCATTAGTGTGGTATTTTATTTTTTTTAAATATTTATTTGTATTTTTTTAATTTTTGTCGTAAGTCCATGTGAGCAGAGGCAGGGATCGGCTGTATTGTCCTCCACGACGCCGTGGTTAAGCAGTAAAAACAGAGCTAATCACCATGACGGCCACACAGGAAAATAATAATAATAATAATAATAATAATAATAATAATAATAAAAATCAAACCATGACAGCATCCTTGGGACTGCCTCACATTACCACACTCAAACCTGCACAAATACACTGTTGTTGGTACCATGCACGAGCAAAACCCGGTTAGTGATGCTGCACCTGGACCTCAAAGTTGGTGGGAAGAAGAAAAAAGAAAAAAAAAAGAAAAAAAAGGAAGAAGAAGAAGACGAAGAGGAAGGCGGGGTTACAGGTTTGATACTCCAACCCCTTTATGTCGACCTGAGGAGCGGTCGTGGGATAGAGCTGGACCCCCTCACCCGCGACCAAGAAATGGGGGGGGGGGGAGATAAACAAAAACCTTGTCGAATTGACAATCCAAACGGACCAGTTCAGCCACACGCTGCAACAGTTCACCTTCCATCCACTTTCTGTACTGAAGAGAAATGTAAAATAAAATAAAAAAGGAGCGTGAGCCAAGAGGAAGAAGACTGGGGCGAGAAACGTGTGCATAATGTACGACCAACTGAATCCGGCTTTGCAGCGTCCATCCTCTGAAGACTGAGGGGGGGGGGGGGTCAGGGGTTGGGTTAAGGCTGTGTGTGTGAACATGCGATACTGAACGTGGCTCTGCAGAACGGCCACCAGGCCTCCCTGTCGCCCCCCCCGCCCCCCCCACCACCGAGCGGCCTTCATCCAGAGCCGGAGTCCAAAAAACAGACGCTCCACGCAGGAAATCAGGACATCAACAGGGCGGCGACAAACTCAGATCCAGAATTCTCAGGGTCGGGTGCAGGATATTACAACCGGGCTCTCCCCCCCCCTCTTCCTCCTCCTCCTCCTCTTCTTCTTCTTCTTCCCTCCCTACTACCACCCCCCTCCCACCATTTGTCATTTCTCCTTTCTCCACCATCTCCTCCTCCTCCTAAGCGCCTCATCTTCAACTGGCTGGCCGGTCACGGTGCGCGGCCAATCAGGAGCACTCCTCCCCGATGCGTTGGCACGAGCGGCCCACCTTGCGGTCCAGCTTCACCATCTTGAGGACGGCCTCCTCGCGCCCGCGGCCCAGATGGTCGAACAGACAGTCGTGCTGCTCGGGGAGACGGTGAAGCATGCAGAACACATAGCCTGGGGGGGGGGGGGAAAGCAAAGCGGTGAGGGAGGAAGTGACCCAGAGAAATGCTCTGCACGATATAAGGAACATGTGTGACACGCGGTAACGTTGTTGAACGTGGCGATAACGAGATTACTTAAAACGCAGTTTCCTACGGATACAAAAGTGTCTTTCGCAATATGCGCCAGTTAATATTGCAATGGCGATTTAAAAAGATATAAAATATCGAAATACTGTGCAGCCCTACTCTGTTGTTTCCGTTTGGATGAGAGAAAAGATCACATTGATGGCCTTGCCTCAACACGCAACGCAAACGTACAAAAGCAAAACCTCTTACTGACTTCTGGCTGATCTGCACGACTTTGCTCGGTCAGTTTGAAGAGAAAGTAACGATAGGTCATTTCCCAAAAAATGATCCTGAATAAAGTGCAGCTCGGTGTATGATATGTATACCTGTAGATCCTAGTGATTCAGAAAAGGTGTTAAAACTACCCTTGATACATTTCACGTAGAGCTGGGCAATATATCGATATTATATCAATATCGTGATATGAGACTAGATATCGTCTTAGATTTTGGATATCGTAATATGTCATAAGTGTTGTCTTTTCCTGGTTTTTAAAGAATTTACCAGACTGTTTTAACTGTTCTATTATTTGCCTTTGCCCACTTAGTCATTATATCCACATTACTGATGATTATATATCAAAAATCTCATTGTGAGAATATTTTGTGAAAGCACCAAGAGTCAACACTACAATATCATTGCGGTATCGATATCGATATTTGGTCAAAAATATCGTGATATTTGATTTTCTCCATATCCCCCAGCCCTAATTTCTTTCTAAAGCCCTAATAAGTGTAATTATGGTCAGATCATGTGCCTGACTGATGTCCCCATCAGTCAGGCACATGATCTGACCATATTTACAGTGATATTGATAAGCGTTGCGATATACGCATCTACAGCGTATGTAAAATGTCTAGATCAGAAACATGGGTTTCTTTTTAACCAGATTTCGCAAAAATAAAAATTGAAACTGTTTCTAAACAGTATTCGGACTAAACTTTGACATACACACGTCTCGGATTATCAATCAACATTATTCCTCTAATATAAAATAATTCATAATTTCTGCTTCTTTGACTTCAAAATTTGGTATAGTTTACTATAAATGAGGTTTATCGACCATGAATTCCAAAAATAAGTAACAGCAGTGGTAATAAGTAGGTGCTAGTGGCGTGTATGTTGGAAATTATTTCCTTTCATTCAACAAGCAATAAGTTATATTTTAGCAGAATATTGAAAGCAGCAGAAAGGCAGAACCGAGTACACTTTAACATCTGTTCGCCATCACGACATTCCACAACGTTATCGCATATTTTCCTCATATCGTGCAGCCCTAACATGTAAACAAATCTTTTAACAGCGTTATAAAAATATGAAGAAAAGCGGCTGACATTATTGACACGCTGACGTGTCGGTACTGACCACAGCGGCAGGAGCCCAGTTCCTGCTGCACCAGCTCTAGTTTGGTTTGGCAGCGAAAGCAGCGCCGACGGTTCTTCTGCTTGGGCGTCCCGCGGGCCTCCTCGCCGCCCCCCTCCTTCTCGTCTGTCCGTGGCCGCTTCTCCGGCGTCGCCTCGCTCTCCGAGCCCGACGCTGAAAGCAAACGGCAGGGTCAAGAAAGTGTGTGTGTGTGTGTGTGTGTGTGTGTGTGTGCGTGTGTGCGGTGGGGGTCAGGTCACGCAGGGCTACAGGCTGCAAGAAGAGGTCCCACTGTACCTGATTCTCGTGGACGTTTTGTGGGTGTGCAGAGTGTGCCTTGGGCTGTTTCTGTGGACGACGTGCCTGCAGATGGAAGAGGAGGAGAGAGGATGTGAAATGTTCTCTTCCCACACTGTGCCTCCATGTTTTTCGGGGCATTAAAGCAAAACCAAAAGCACTTTTCCTCTTCGGTCCCCCTACAGGTTGGAAGCATAATTGCCCGTTACCATTATTCTTCGGTCTCATTCCAACTACAGATCCGCTACCCGATCTGGTAAAACTTGCATAGTGCCGTTATAGCCGATAGAGGGCCGCAAAGCGAATGCAGATGTGCCGCTCACCCTGTTACCAGTTGATGAACCACTGAAACGATTTTGGAAACCTAATAAAAAAGGTACAAAATAATCTTTGGTGTTGCTTTAAAGTGCCCATATTATGAAAAAAACACTTTTTCTGTGACGTCACAGTCCGAAATGAGCTGGCTAACCACAACCGTTAGCTCGTAGCGTTAGCATGCTAACGCTAATGCTAACGCTAGCATGCTACGTCGTTCTCAATAGCAAAGCACTGCTACAACACACACAAGTTCACCATAATCTACAAAAGAACTACTTACATGTGCGCCCTCATTTAGAAGTCACCCAGCTAATCCTGCCTTGTAACTGACCAAAGTTGGAGAAACAGCCTTTTTACTGTCTCTAGAGTTAGCTAGCTGACATGATCTACATCTGAGCTACTGAGCATGTGCGAATGCAACCAAAGATAGTACAGAAGAAGAAGAAAAGAGGTCTCACTCTGTAGCTAAAACAGAAACCAGGTGAAAAGAGGATCTGCAGCAGTGAGAGAGAGCTGTGCAGTACAACAAAAATATGGTGTTTTTTGAAAATTAAACCATGTAAACCTATTCTGGTACAACCTTAAAATACAGTTATGAACCTGAAAATGAGCAGAATATGGGCGCTTTAAGACTAAAATGAGCGGTCCGGCAATTTTCCTCGGGGTGGCGTGGCGGGAGGGTCAATGAAAACGGCTCATTGTGCGACGTCCTGTGGTGTTCTTAAACCGCCCCGACAAAGCACAATTTAGACTTTATATATTTCACAATTACTGTTTTCTGTCAGATCGTTACTTTAGATGGATGGATCACAGATTTTGACGTTTTCGACTTCACTTGAAGGCAGCTTTATTTCACAGGAGAGCGAGAGAGGGGGAAAAAAAGCCAAGCGAGACAGAGCGAGTGCTTTGTTGTTGCAGGAAAACATTCAGCTAATACACAACCTCTCGGGCAGTTCAAGTGCTCATATGGCGTTTTTCCATTACATGGTACCTGCTCTACTCGCCCGACTCTATTCAGTCCGTCTTTCCATTGCAGATTTTAGTACCGCCTCAGTGTGGCTGGTCATCATAGCAACTGCCGGGCGTGGCTTAGTAGCGTTGCTTTTCCCAGACTCATTTCTTGGTTCTCCGTCTCCGTAAACAACATGATATCAAAGAGATAGTTAACTTTTCCTGCTCCAGATTTCCACCGTGGTCAGAAAGAACAGGGGAGACACTTTGTTTCTCTCACATATATATGACTCTAGAGTCGCTACTCGCTCACGGAGATAATCGCCGCCACTCTCACTTCTCCCTCGCCACACACACAAACACACACACACACACACACACACACACACACACACACACACACACACACACACACACACACACACACACACACATACACACACACACACTACATACACACACACACACACACACACCCACACGCTTTGTATGCTACGTAGAAAGCTCTGCGTGGAGCCTCCGGCAGCAAAAAAACACCGCTGGCTAAACTATTTGAAAATGCTGTCTGTGCTAGCAACGCAGTGATCAGTGACGATTCTTTCCGACCAATCAGCAGCCTGCAGGTTTTCACGTCACAGTTTCGGCTCGCCTCAGCTCGCTTGGAACATCGACTGAGGTGGTACTAAAAAAAAAAAAAAAGTATCTGTTAGCAGGTACCAGGTACTTTTTTTCGTAATGGAAAACCAAAAAAGGCGAGTAGAGTCGAGCCGGTACCATGTAATGGAAAAGCGCCAATATTCTGCTCATTTTCAGGTTCGTAATTGTATTTAGAGGTTGTACCAGAATATGTTTACTTGGTTTAATTTTCAAAAAAAAAATAAAAACATTTTTGTTGTACTGCACATTGCTGCATCTCCTCTTTTCACCCTGTGTGTTGAGCTCTCTGTTTTAGCTACAGAGTGAGACATCTCACTTCTGTTCCATCTTTTTCAGGAGTCACACATGCGCAGTAGCTAGGTAAGGTATTATTTCTGTTTACAATTTAATGTAGGCCTAACAACATTTCTGTTTACATATTCTGGTATGTTTTGTACATTCACGAAGAGCCATGTGCTCAGTGCTGTATAGTTTTATGTATCCAATTTATTTAGTATTTGAGCACTGCAGAAGGTTTGGTTTTTGAAGCTTGAAAAGCTATGAATTAAATATCCTACATGGCTTTAATAGAAAAATGTATTTGACGCATCGTGATGCATCGAAGACATGATAATCGTATCGGGAGATCAGGGAAGAGTGTTTTCTGTTGGAGAAGGTAAGTCCCTTTGGGGTGGACTTCGGGCTTTTTCACTTTCTAAACCTATAAAAAAGGTGCACAAAAAGATATATAACACAATAAAGGAAAGGGAAAAAGCCAAAATGCATAATATGAACACTTTAAGTGCTTGCGTTTAATTTTTTTTACCCTCATAAAAACTCTCGTGGCAGGGATAGAGGCAGTGATGTTTTCCGCAGCCTAAACGCACTACCCCCATTCAAGATGAATGGAAAGACCTGCATTTTTGCCGGATCATCTGATCCGCCTCAGCATTTTTAGTTTAGGGCCTTTTTCACGATACAACGATTTTTTTGTTTTTGAAAGAGCGTGCGTTGAGCATCCCATCTTACCTTCCCTCGTGCTGGGAAACGTGGGCGAGGGCTCTTCGGCTGACGGCTGCTCGGAGCTAGAGGCCGGCGACGACAATAGGGATTGGCTACTGCTACTGCTCGTCTCACTACTGAAAACTGGCGATTGGCTACTCCCAGTGCTTTGGATAGGCTTAGAGGTGCAGTCCTCGCCTGGCTGCTTCTTCTGGATGTCTGTGGTCAAGGACAGCAAGCAAGCAAAAAGCAAGTGTAAAAATAGGACGTGGAAATAGAAAGATGCAGAAAAGAGAGGGAGGAAAAGAAAAGAGAGAGACGGCACAGAAACTAAGTCAAAACGCTCAAATGTAGTAAACCCCAAACCTCCTCACACCGCCTGTAATAACAAGTTATACGGAAAGTGTGTAGAAAATAGTGAATTGTAGCTACCAGGAAGACTAACATTATTGATAATATTGTGTGTTGCTGTAGCATGCAAAACATTCATGTATGAATATATAATTGAACCCAAGTTGTTGGTGAATTTTGGTGGGTGGTTCTTTGCCTACAGGAGTGCTCTGCCAGAGCAAAGACAACTCTTATACGTTTTATATCAGTCTCTTTCTACAGCCTTTGCTTTTTCCTGTCCATGAAATGGTTACACAGTGTTTCTAACATGTTACAGTTTCCTAACGCGTGACTCATTGCCACTTTTAGCAGACGTGAAACCACGTTAAGATCGTGTAGCTGCCTCGTCTTTTGGTTTGAAGCATTAAGTCACATGTCAGTGCAGCCGAGAACAGAACGGTTCTCCTGCCTTCCTCGTTGTGCAACACGAGTTGACAAATTGGCTGCTTTAAAGCATCAAATTCACATTTTTGTTGAAAAAAATAAAATAAAAATAAAATTGCTCTGAGCAAACATGAGTATTTGTCAGTGCTGGAGTATGGTCTGACAATGCACAATGCAAAAAAAAAAAAAAAAAATGACCGTTTGTATTTCTATAAACCAATCACAACCAGCGCCGCTAAGCCCCAGATGCAGCGACAGCGATCTTTCAAAATAGATAGCGGGAATAGCGGAAGGGGAGGAAAAATCAGGCAATCCAGACTATGCAAAGGATGACTTGAATTAAAAAACACTTTTGTCGGTTAAATGATTGGTCAATTAACGGCAAACTAATTGGTAACATTTTGTTCATCGACTCACTGGTTCCAGCTTGTAGTGATCAGTCTTTGAAGATGGTAAACTGAATATTTTTGGGTTGGACTGTTGGTCAGACAAAACAATTTAAAGACGTCCCCTTGGGCACCGGTTTAACGGTGATGGCAAGTTTTTTTTACATATTCCTGACCAAAATACCCCATCTCTTTCCCCTAACTTCCTGTCAGCTTTCTACGGTCATCTGTTTGATAAAGACAAATCCAATGCCCCAAAAAATACCTTTTCAAGTTTTAGAAGTCTCACTAAATATGCCAAATAATTCAAACGTTTTCAAAAAAAGTACCTGCTCTCAGCTGCATAACCACGTGGCTTTAAGTTAACTTTTGCCGACGATTACACGATCACCTTGGAGCTGCACTCCGTTCCCTCTATATAATGATAATCTCGGACGATATCGATCCGTGGGGGATGTTGTCTACTCTTTTCCCTCCAGGGAGGCTGAGGGAGGTCAGCCTAGATTTGAGTTTCTCCTCCACATGTGGGCTAACCCACTTCTGCTCGGCCTCCATTACTCATGTGTATCGAGTCTATTCTGAGCACTGCCGCCTGTCTGTGATAGTAGACTCAAAAGCCGGGGGCCCTTAGGTCCTCGCTGTCTGCCGTACTCACCGGTTGCCATAGCCACCGACAGGGCTGCCGAGCAACCTCAACCCCTCCTCAAAAAAAAAAATAAAAATAAAAAACAGCCTGGAGTTGTCATTGACAAAACTTAATGCATAACTTGACATTTTCAGACTTTAAATCGATTTAGTGGTCTGTTTCCCCAAAAGCACAGATGATTCTGCCCTTAAAACACAACTACTCTTTACTAGGGGTGTGTGTGTGTGTGTGTGTGTGTGTGTGTTGTGTGGGAAGATACAGAATAGTATCAGCCAAGAGGCAACCTAACAGAAATAAACAGCTCCACTTTTCTTTTTATGCGACAAGCAACCAGCTGAAAGTAAGACAATGTCAGCATCGGGAGACAAGAAATTAAATGTCCTCTTCTGGTTTAAATAGATCGTTCTCATAAACCGGCATCATTCTGGTCCTTTGCATCAGTTAACTCAGTAGACAAGTCAAATTTGTACATTTAAATACTGCTTTACCTCGAATGTATGAGCTGTACAACAAAACTGGTTTTTAGAATCGGGGGAAAAAAAGAAGGGAAACCAAATGGCAGCTGGTCACCTGCCAGTCAACAAGAGAGCAAGTATTTCGGTGTCGTGTATTGAGAGGAAACTTACCGGCAAAACATTTGGAGCAGAGATTCATGGTTTCACTGGACCTGAGGGGACAGGGGAGAGACATTAATATCATTGGTCACCTCCCACATCCACATCCACGCCTCTTCCTATTACAACCGTTTCCACAACATACACATTTTCTGATACAAACCTAAAGTGAAATGCTTTTAAAAATTAAAAAAAAAAAAACATATCGTGGCATGAAAGATGAAGGAGATGTTGAAAATTAAAAACACACAAAAGCTGTACACAAATAAAGCACATTCATACTGTAACTATGCCAACTTATCTGGAGCATCAGTTTCTGGCAAAACAAAGTTAAGACTTTTGTCCCCCCATTGACCAATACCTGTATCTATTTTATGCAGTGTGGCTTAACAGAAATGTGGAAGACGAATGCCGCTCTCAAATATAGTGCTAACAAACACCAGTAGGACCTTACCCCGCTTTTCCAACATCTCAAATGACAATTATATCACATCCTGAGAGTCAACCCATAACATCTTTCGTAATCGCTTCTAATGTATCATTTCAGCAACCCTTTTGTCATTCTGGCAATTCTGGGCCTCTGTGTCTATAAATTCAAGGCTGGATGACAGGAAATCTCAGAGGACGGGGAGGCAAGAGGTGGTTATGGAGACACTAAGAATCACTTACAGACGGGACATTAGGCTTGTAATGATTGTGATATTTTGACTGTTTTACTATGGTTATGGATTCATTTTTCTGTCCGACTGATTTTTTTTTTTCTTTCTTCCAGCACTACTAGTTTCGTGCAAGCAGAGACACAAAATGTCTGACAGGCTAATCAAGGCCATGTCCGGTTACATATTGGTGCAGATGGACTGGATCTTTCTGCAGTCAAAAAGTCAAAGTCAAACTAGGAAAGGTTTAGCTGCACGAGTATTAGCTCACTAATAGGGCTGGGCGATATGGAGAAAAATCAGATATCACGATATTCTTGACCAAATACATCAATGTCGATATTGCGACGATATTGTAGGGTTTAGAATCTGTGCTTTTACAAAATAGTTTACCCATGACATTTTAGATAAATAATCATCAGTAATGTGGATATAATGACTAAGTGGGTAAAGGCAAATAATAGAACAGCTAGAAGAGTCTGGCAAGTTCAGAAAATGACATCACTTTACTGTAACGCAGCCTTTAAAACCAGGAAAAGACAACACTTATGCCATATTGCGATAGAACAATATCCAAAAATTTGGTCAAGAATATCGTGATATCTGATTTTCTCCATATGCTCCCAGCCTAGCCTAGCCTGAAGTCAATCTGTCTGGAACGGCCTCCATAGCACGCTAGCATTACGTTCACAGTACAGCCGACATAGTGGAGCTCAGCGCTACAAAGGCAAGCTAAAGATGACAAAAAGTACAGCTTAGTCTGATGAAAGCTGAGTCCAGTCGGACAACAAAGGGCCGAGCCTAACGAGCATGAGTGTGAGATGTCCTAAAGTGCCCGCTGTACCCGGGTTGAGGTTGGGCTACACTGTACTCGAATGCTACTGGCTGCTTTGAGGGCGAGGGGCTAGATGTGTAATGGATGCAGGTTTCACTTACAGAGTTAGGTCCTGCAAAGGCCTCTGGCAGTCACCTGTTTCAGTCATGGCTGCATAGTAAGCCAGCCTACTTAGAGAATTTAACAAAAACAGAGTATTTTTTTTAAACTTTTTTTATTTATTTATTTTTTTACTGTGGCAGAGAACCACGTGGACACAGGGAAAGCATTGTCATTTACACAGTTTAATAAGACTAAATACTAAGCATACTGGAGTAAGTCCTGTGAGTTAGGGCTGTGCTCGATTGAAGAAATTCTTAGTCGACTAACACTCATTCAATTGTATCGACTAATCGATTAGTTGATTTAATCGACAGATCTGTAAATCTGAGTTTCTCCGCAAAGAGTCACGCAAAAGCACCACTTTAATTCTCGCGTTTACCAGAGATGTGCTCGTTCGTTTCTTGGAAATAAGCCATTCAGCATGAAAAAAGCATAAAACATGACTAAATCGACTAAAGAAATCTAAGTTGACTAAGACCAAAGCGACCGATTAGTCGACTAATCGACTAAGAGGGAGCAGCCCTACTGTGAGTTTAATAAACTGGCAAACTTTTGCTGGTCTCAATTTTTAAACTGCGATTTTGATTATTTAAACGGTCTCCTGGTTTTCTTGGTGGTTGGTGGTACCTTTTCCTACAGGTATGTCATGTCTTTCCCTCAACTTCTGGAGCTCTCTTTAATGTTCACACCACCACAATACATTTCTGTCAGCTGTGAGCCCTGTCAATGGTACAGAGGCTGGAACTCCATAGGGTATTCAGATCATTGTTCCTACAGGACCTATATGACTAATGCAGCGGGACAAGCCTGCCCGGACTGGTTTTGCCCTCACCAAGGAGGTAAGGTTTTTTCACCTGTAACAGTCTGCGTAGCAGTAAAATATCTCATGATCCATTAATGGATTCCCATTAAAAATTTGGTAGAAAGACAGGCCTTGGGCAAAGTAACGAATGATTGGAGAATTTGGTGGTGACCCCAATCGGTCATCATCATACTGGAGATACAGCCTCAAGAATTGCCAGAGAGCTGAATAAGCAAACTCTCTGACACAATGTCAACAAAAACACAACATGAGAGGCTCTGTGGACAAAGCAGTTATTCCAGGACTGTTGGATACATTTGACTGTACATGTGTACCTTAGCCTGGTTGACACCAGACCCTTCTCAGTTGTAACAGAGTGGGTCTGGGGAAGGTTCATACACAGCCCATTTCCAAAAGGGTCGTCCCCAACGGACGGCGCTCAAATGCCTCTGGATAGTCCTCCAACTGATCAGACCGAACGATCCGGGCGACGTAGCAGCGACAGCGGCATCAACGGGTTGCTGCGCTTCGGCGGCCATCATGTTGAATGTAAACAAAACGCTGCTCTCACGATGACGAGCTATCACGGTTGTGATTGGTGCCTCGATTTGGAAAAATTGGAAATGGGCTTGAATGGGCTTCTTGGCCAGCCTGACTTGCAGAGCAAATCTCAAATTTGACGGAAGTTCGTCACGGGGTTTTTCAGCCAGTATATTGGCTAATGTACAAAATAAATCATATCTATGTACAAATATGTGAATGTAGATTATTCGATATCATTAAGTTTTTAGTATGTAAAATCATCAAATCAATAAAAATATAAACCGGTCTTCCCTGGTCGTAATCTCTTCAAATAACAATATGTCTCTGTAATTTTTAGTTTAAAAACAAAACAACTACCCTTCTACTATTTAGTCCCACCTGTGTGTTTGATTAGGTCTCTTTTGTCACGTGCTTCATTTTTGTCGCTTGTTTCGGACGGGGCTATTGTTTTGCCGACCTGCGGCCGCTGCCTACCGCGGCTCAGTGTTGATATATAATCTAAACACATTGTCACCTTTAAATTTATCCATTGGTTGTCTTTTCTCTAACTATTAAGAAAGTCATGCGTTGTAGGCCCGTTCAAGATGGGTAGATGTTGACACATAATGAATATTGTTTTATGTTGACCAAAAAAAAAAACAGTAGTATCGAAACTTCTCCAGTCAAACGGCACATGCATTCAATCCTTTCTGTACCCAGATCTAAAAATAAAAACATTTATATGGCTTTTGCTCGCAGCCGCAAACGTTCTCCGATATAATGCAACATGCAATTGGCCCACTCCCGCAGCAGCTACAACCCATACAGTCTGTGGTGTGGTGTATTCAAGCGCCGTGTATTTGATGGAGTTGTACAGTTTTGTGCAGTTGAGTTATGTAATAAATATTGTAATAATTCGCACACTTTCAAAATGTATTCATGTAAAAGTCAGTTGGATGGGGGAGGAGAGGCAGTGACATTTTACGCAACTGAACGCTTCAATTCACATAATGGGTAGGAAATAGGAAAAAAAAAAATTTATCACAAAGGAAATACTGTATTGGTATCGTATCACTTTAAGGTTACTGGTATCTTAATTTTTTTTTAACAATACCTGGCTTTAGCAACTTAATGGTAATCTACAATCCGTTACATTTGGTCTTACCCATTTTAAGCCCTAGTCAAAAAGAAAACCAAAAAAATAAAGTATGTTTATAAAGCTTATTATTCAGCAACCATGATTCCAGACTCACAAATACAAGTAAACAATGTTGACTCCCTATTTACTTACTGACATAGTGTGAAGCTACTTTAAACCTGTTTTTCATAAGCAAGTACAAAAACCTATTAAAAGAACATGCAGATGCTTACCCATCTCCTTATTGAATAGACATGCTAATAATTATTATAATTCAGTAAGCATTTACAAAAGATGTTTAGCTAGACATCCAACCTGTCCCGTCCCTGAACAAATGGCTTGAAGATAGGGCTTTAATTGTATGTCATAGCAGCTTTCTTACTATTATTTTGGATTATATAAAAAACAGATGATATTGCATAATGGAAGTGAACAAAAGAACACAATCAAGTACATTTCATCAGTTGGCTCTCATGAGTAGTATAGATGGGGGAGCGGAGCACAGAGACTCCGACTGTCTCTGGAGCCAAGCTAGCGCTCCATCCCACGAACGAGCTGCATTCACATGCAACGTAACGTGAATTTTAAGCTCGCTGGAGTGAGTGCTGGAGTGTTGTTTTTTTTTGCAGACTGTGCCTTCTGGCCACACACTGTCAACGGACGAGTTCGCCGATGGACTTTTTCTGTGACAACAAGAACCAACTGTACATGTGCGAGAGCTCAGAAAGACTCATTTCTTTCCAGCATTTCATTTTCTTTCCTGCAGACCCTGTCCCGTGTGCTCCTGTCGCTGTACATTCATAGAGTCATACCAGGTGGGATCATTTCTGCTTCACAAGGATTTTCAAGTGGGTTCGTTATGCCTTTAGCCCACGCCTTTCCATTGATTTTTGGTTTCACGCTCCCTCTAAGCATCACTTAATGTTGTAAAATGTGACCGAACGACGAGCGAGGAGCCTCATTCATTACATCGTGATGTAAGGATATGCTCGAAAACAAGGGGATTTATTTGTTCTGAGACATAACATTGGAAAATCCATTATAAAAATCCAAGAATGTTAAACTCGAAAATACCATTTCTTCCCATCGGACGTCCAAAAGAGCAATGAAGAGGGATGATCGCCTCTCATTGACGGTTTTCACAAAAACAAAAACACGTAACGCAATCAAAGTGTCAACACACAACCTTGCCTTTCGACGACAACGCAACCGGATTTCAAAATAAAAAGGTCAAGCAAAATAAAAACTGTTTACTCAGTGTCCACGTGCAACGCAAAACAAATTTGGAGACCATTTCATATCACAACAACCTGGTCTTTAATAAAGCTTAAAAAATACAAGATGGCAAATAAAGAACCTGAATCTCTCCACATAAAGGGGACATAAAATTGAGACAAAAATCTCTTTTGTGCAGCTATAATAATAATAATAATAATACAAAAAAAAGAGGCACTTTACAGCAGGCAAATCCAAACTCTAGCCAAGAGGTATTAGAAGAGTGCCGCCCCCAAGTCGCCTAATAGCCAGCAGAAAAAGTGCCACAACAAAGTCAAAGATGTTGCTGAGGTGCTTAAAACACAACTGGTTCATCAGATAGCAGCATGCAGAGTGGGAACAACAAACAAAGATAATGAAAAACAAGCCTTTAACCTTGGACCCTGGAAAAGGATTGTACTGAGGCTAAGAGTATTTATTTATTTTATATTTATCACATTTGCTCAGATATAATGTTCCATTTCAGCCAATTGTTGATATATCCCTACCGGCATACATGACAGCTGATATAGAAGCAGAAATACGGTTGAGAAATATGAGCCGATGTATTGTATTTGATTTTTTTTTAATTCTCAAAAAAATCTACATCGGTCTTAAGTATCAGTCGGGTTATAATGCTAAACTACCTTAATGAACAAACTGATTTCCCCCCCCCCTCAGGATACTGTTCCAATCAGGCGTTTTTACTAATTAAGACAGCTTTACAGCGGCGCCTAGGTTGCTCACCTGGTAAAAGTGTGCGCCCCACGTACCGAGGCTCACTTTGTGTAGTAGAGCTGGGCAATATATTGATATTCTATCGATATCGTGATATGACACTATATATCGTCTTAGATTTTGGATATAGTAATATGTCATAAGTGTTGTCTTTTCCTGGTTTTAAAGGCTGCATTACAGTAAAGTTATGTCATTTTCTGAATTTACCAGACTGTTGTAACTGTTCCATTATTTGCCTTTTCCCCACTTAGTCATTATATCCACATCAAAAATCTTATGGTGTAAATATTTAGTGAAAGCACCAAAAGCCAACACTACAATATCGTTGCTGTATCGATAGAGGTATTTGGTCAAACATATCGTGGTATTTGATTTTCTCCATATCGCCCAGCCCTATGGTGTAGTCTTTGATTAAAATTAAAACCTGTATACTTTCAGAACGTTTGTATCCGTTCTTAATATTATTTTAAGCTTTTGGAAACTTCTATATCTTTGTGGAAACACTGACTAATTGTCACTTAAGAAGAACATTAAGAAGACTGAAAACTAACAATAGGTATTAGCACATTGTATCAATCAAGCATTACCTTAAAATTAACCATATTCCTGCTATAACCAGCACACTGTACTTGTGTTGAGAGACATGTCGGTAACACAGCCGGGGTTAGGGGCTACAGTCCATGCTTTAAAAAGAGCTCCTATACGGACTCTAATCCTTCAAAATGCTAAACCTAACCTCATTTAAAGTATCTCTCTAAGAGGCCTTGAGTTTCAGTGACATGTGTGGAGAGGCTGTGTGGGACAGGACAGCCAGCAGCCCCAGGCCAGGTGTTATTCTGAGCCGAGCCGAGCCGAGCAGGGCCATAAACACACACTCACTCACACACAAACTCAACGCTGCCATTTTTGACACCTGACATTGACAGGTGGGTTTACTGGTTCCAGTTTGCTTACTGGACACCACGAAATGAAGGCAATTGGGGGGGATGGGGCTTGAGATAAGGAAGTCGGTATGTTCTGTAAAGATAATATCTCAAAAACAGGGGGGGTTGTTGCCTCACACAATAGTAGTAAGCTACCACCAGAAGAGGAATCACTAATATTGGCGTAATGCAAGTATTACAGGGGTTTAGAGGGTCTGTCGTGGTCAATAATGAGATAACAGTCATCTTATCTGTGCTGCTTTGGAACAACACCCGTTTAAAAGGAGAAGCAGCCTGTCATGTTTGAGCGTCATCGTCAAATCATATAAAAAAAAAGGATATATGTAGTAATTTCCCCCCATGGGGTAACACCATAGACTGTTGGTAACACAGACATCAGTGAATCACATCCGGTATGCAACACACAACCACCACTTGACAAGACCGTATGTATAAAAAAAAAAAAAAGGAGAAAAAAAAAGGGTGTAAAATAACTCGACAACTGGCTAACACTTGTCGGTTTGAGGGTTTAACCTAGCTAGCTAAGTAGCGTGTTCGCCGTTTAGCTAGCTAAGTGCTGCTTTTCTTCGAGGCGATGCAAGAAAACAGGGGGCAGGTTTAAAAAAAAAAAAAAAAAAAAAAAAGGAACCTGCTGGCGATAAATCATTTTTCTATCTCGGGTACGTCACCTCCTGGTTCACAAATTGCCTTTAAAAACACGATATAGCACGGCGAAACACAACAGCCGGCGTTTAAAACGACGAGTGCGGGGGTTGTGAACTTAGGAGACGGCGGAAATGTGGGTAGTTTTCAAACTAGGGAGGTGTATTTATTAGCTAACTTCCCAACCCCCCACCCTCGGCCTGCACAACAGAACAACAACAATGGGTCTATACTAGTTGAACCCGTTGAGCTAATTTCAGCCGGATTCGCCTTTTCAGTACAAAATAAGAGGGTTTAATCTAGTTTATGTTAAGATTGAACTCTTACCCCCAAAATCCACAGGGACATCGGGGAGGTAGACTCGGAGGTTTGCTTCGTTCACTGGTGTCTCCCATGACTTCCAACACACAAAAAAAACGATAAGGAAACGCGAGGTTGGGGATGAGTCCGGGGCCTGGTCGTTTAATAAGAAAAACGATCCACGCTCAAGTTAGACAAAAAGATAAACGTCCTCTTTCTTTTAAAGTCCACGAGTCGGCGAGAAAAAGGTGGCGAACTCGGCCCTTTTCGGCCTCAAAAAAACATCAGTTAAGTCAAACAAAACGGCTCAGTTTAAACTGGAATAATTGAACGGCACTCGAAGCAATCAGCTGGACGTTCGGACGTTACGACCGACGAACGAAAAGAGGGGGGCGTCCCGGTGTCTCACTCGACCCTAAAAAGCTTAGAAAAACAGCCAGCTGTCCGCCGACACAGGTTAAATACGATAATGGCGATGTTAAGTACGAGTGAGAGTGCGAGGAAAGAAAAAACAAATAGATTGAGGAAGGCCTTCCCCTCTTCACTGTTAATGACCACCCCTATTCACACGTCGCTGATACGAAGTATGCTGGGCCGGAAACGCGTCTATCAAACCCAGAAATGTCAATATTGCCCAACGAATTGAAGCCAAAACAGTGCAACAAAAAAAACACGCGAAAATTCTACATTACACGACTAAAACCCAATAATAAGTACAAAGTATACATTTTATGTCGCTGTATTTACTCAAAATGGGTACAAAGGCGGAATGTGTAAGGATCTGACTAGCTTTCATCACTAATAGTCCGTGTTACCTGATTACAGTGAAGACTAAAAAGAAAATCAACTTGAAATATGATTACATCATGCATACTAATGCAGGCGATGACCTAAGGACCCTTTTCTGATTTTTATAGTGTGCTTTTAGTGACGGATATGTTATTAAACCACACATATTTGGAAGATATCAAATTACCTGAAACGCCTAATCCTAAGGGTCAGGGGCCCAGGGGCAGGATCCAGCATTGTTCTAAAATTTGGGGAAGTAATAATTCTGGCTATGATCAGTGATTGTATTGGAGACAAAACCCACAAAACTTAAAGTGTGACAATGTCCATATATACTGTAATACTGTATCTGAAGTCTCTTTTATATAGACCTTAGTGGTCCCCTAATACTGTATCTGAAGTCTCTTTTATATAGGCCTTAGTGGTCCCCTAATGCTGTATCTGAAGTCTCTTTTATATAGACCTTAGTGGTCCCCTAATACTGTATCTGATGTCTCTTTTATATAGACCTTAGTGGTCCCCTAATACTGTATCTGATGTCTCTTTTATATAGACCTTAGTGGTCCCCTAATACTGTATCTGAAGTCTCTTTTATATAGACCTTAGTGGTTCCCTAATACTGTATCTGAAGTCTCTTTTATATAGACCTTAGTGGTCCCCTAATACTGTATCTGAAGTCTTTTATACCTGAGTGATCCCCTAATACTGTATCTGAAGTCTCTTTTATATAGACCTTAGTGGTCCCCTAATACTGTATCTGATGTCTCTTTTTATATAGACCTTAGTGGTCCCCTAATACTGTATCTGATGTCTTTTTTATAGACCTTAGTGGTCCCCTAATACTGTATCTGAAGTCTCTTTTATATAGACCTTAGTGGTTCCCCTAATACTGTATCTGAAGTCTCTTTTATATAGACCTTAGTGGTCCCCTAATACTGTATCTGAAGTCTCTTTTTATATAGACCTTAGTGGTCCCCTAATACTGTATCTGAAGTCTTTTTATACCTTAGTGGTCCCCTAATGCTGTATCTGAAGTCTCTTTTATATAGACCTTAGTGGTCCCCTAATACTGTATCTGAAGTCTCTTTTATATAGACCTTAGTGGTCCCCTAATACTGTATCTGAAGTCTCTTTCCCGAAATTCAGCCTTGGTGCAGAATTACAGCCACTAGAGCCAGTCCCACAATGAGCTTTCCTGGGGGACCATAGGCAGGCTGGGGGAACTCATATTAATGTTAATGTTCATGCCACGGGACCTTTAAATAGAAGGGTTTGCTCTCAAAATGCATTTATTTTCTGTCCCACTGTTCTGGTTGACACCACGTAGTTGCTGTTCTTACAGTCTGGGACAAACAAGGCAATTGTTTGACCAACAGAAACAAGACAAAAATACAGTGAGCTTCAAAATCAGATGTTTTTAAATGTTTCCATGACAGTAAAACAGCTCCTTAGGCAGCATTACACCTTCAACGTTTTCTAAAGAGCTGCCGGGGTCGTCGGTGCCTTGGAGCATGATGAATACATGTTGACTGATCAATCACCGCTGTTGGTTTGTAACAGAAGCTCTCAAGATTAAACAGAAGATAGAGATCACTGGATTGCTTGTACCAAAAGAACGCCACTGTGTGTTTAACAGCAGCGATTCAGGCAAGCAGACGGGTGTGACCCCTCCCCCTCACAGCAATATACATTAACAATGTCAGATGTTTCCATAATCACATTTTTTACAGGCAATATATTGGACAAGAGGCAGTGAAATGCAATCACGTTAATAGTCAAAACTAATATATATATCTCAAGTAAAACTATACACATACATAAAGGTAGATGGGGTGGAGTGTGTTAAACAACGTAACCTGAACTAAGCCCTATTTCAGTTCTCTGGTTAGTTATTAAGGAAGACTTTTTATTTAACTACGCAACGATGGGTGCTCTTCTAAAATGTAGATGGGCATGACAAAAGAATGCTTATATAAACATCAGTGGGTCACCCAGGGTAGTTAGGTATTACAGGTTGTTTGACATTAAATAAAATGTTTAAAAAAAAAAAAAAAATTCAAGACAAAACAACTCAAAAGTGCAACATCAGGACACAAACAAACACGAACCACAGCACTGATAGCTTAATTTAAAAACAAACCTCCAAAAAAAAAAAAAAACACACACACACAAAAATAACAGCTTAATCCTGACAGATCCAAGAGCGAGGAAGTGTTTAAATTAATTACACATACAAAACAGAAAGTTACCAAATTCCACATTCCAGTACTGTACCCACAGTTAGAAGACCCAAGCTGCGACCTTTATTTCCGGCTTTTTGAGGCAAAGTAAAGTGCCATTAGCAGCTGCTTCCTGTAGGTGAACTATTTTATTTTTATATATATATGCACTAGGGCTGCAAGAAAAAAAAATAATTATATATATATATATATATATATATATATATATATATATATATATATATATATATATATATATATATATATATTTATTTTTTTTTTTTTATTTTTCTTGCAGCCCTAGTGCATACCTAATTTGGTCCGGGGCCCCCACTGCTCCAAATTACACAACCTAATTGATTTTCCCAATCCTTTGTGCTAAGCTATTCAAGTGCTTTAAATACTAAATTAAGACACTTAACTCAAGTTTAATTTTTGTGAGGTTTTTTTTCTCTCTCGAGCCATGGATTTTATCCATCAAAAGAAAGTCACACCAGATAAGGACCGCCGATTTTGGTTTCGGGTGTGAAAGCCTATCAACAAATACTCAAAAGCCATTCATTAATATGCAAATGCATAACTGGATTAAGTGCAAATTGCATATAAATGCCACAGAATGCATTGGCTCCACAGCTTTGGCAAACCTTTGAAGAATTGAATTCCAAACTTTGAAAAAAAATACTCGATTGCTACTCTTGTTAGCTTGATGGTATGAAAAGGGACTAGAGTCATTTTAAGACAGTTTCTTAAAAAAATAGTTTGTTCAAGGATAAAATCCTTCTCTTTTGGAAATAGTAACTCATAAAATTCTCACACACACACACACACACACACACACACACACACACACACACACACACACACACACACACACACACACACACACACACACACACACACACACACACACACACACACACACACACACACACACACACACACACACACACACACACACACACACACACACACCTCTCTTTGGTGGTACAGTATAACCACATTTCAGTGTGTGCCTCGTCTTTGGAGAAGGACCCCACTTTGATGACTTTTGAAGGGAAAAAAACTTGAGTCTTAGTAGCTTAAAAAAGTACCTTCACAAAAGTGTATGAGCCAGTGGATGCAACACCTAACCTTCTGTATCCGAACTGGGAAGACCGGAGCCCTTAAACGCTGCTCCTACAGATATACCAGTCTCTAATGTTGCACTTAAGACAGAAGGACCGTGGGTTATGACAATGAGACGATCGCCGTTAGCAGCGTTGTAGCAGTGCAGTCTGGATGATGGAGGCTGTGCAAAATGGCATCCCGAGGTCTCCCTTCCGCTCGGCGCCTTCCGAAGGATGGCGCTCTTAATGATGGGACTGTGAGGAATACGACGAGGGGGGCGAGGGCTGGGAGGGCAGCAGGCCGTGTGTGCGTGAAGACCGATAGGGCCGCGGCTGCGGGGAGGCGGACCCAGAATCGGGCGAGTCCTGGCCCGGGCTGCCTTCCTTAACGTCGGTGTCCAGCTGGGCTGGACACTCGAAGTGAACACAGTGGAACACCTGAAGAGAGAGAGATCAGAGTCAAACACTGACAGGACACTTCACTGTTTATTAGGTCAGCTTGTGGTTGACAGTTGATTTACTTTAACACCTTCTTGCGATGTAACAACATCAGCTTAAATACCCAGTGATGTTTAGCTGAGACAAATACAACGGCCTGATGGAGCCAATGAAAGTTTGGTCCAATGTAAAAAGGAGCCGACAACTTATAATGATGCTAGGGCTGGGCAATATGTCGATATTATATTGATATATATGAGGCTAGATATCGTCTTAATTTTTGGATATTGTAATATCGTGGTATGACACAAGATGTTACCAGACTGTTTTAGCTGTTCCATTATTTGCCTTTACCCACTTAGTCATTATTTATCAAAAATCTCTGTGTGCAAATGTGTAAATATTTTGTGAAAGCACCAATGGTCAATCCTACAATATTGACATCGAGGTACTCTGACAAAAATATCGTGATATTTGATGTTCTCCATATCGCCTGGCTCTAATTAATGCAGATTTAGTTAAAAGTGTATGATTTTTATGTTTCCTAAAACATTACAAAACACAAACAGAAAGAAGCCTAATGACCAGCTGTGTTTTCACCTCATTAGCAGTGTTGTGAGTCCCAACAATACGGATGAAGGAAGCAGGCTGCTTATCAAACTTCAACGTCTGCCATGATCTGTAAGAGAGGGCGGTAAAAAAAAAAAAAACATCACACAAAAATAAATCAAAATGAAACATTGTGATTGTATCACAGTTTACATAGCTTTCGGTTTACAACACTTATGTTTGTTATGATTATGTTTTCCTGACAGGGTCCTGATTTTTTTATTTTTACATGGAAGTTTGTAAACTGTTCGCCATTAAGTGTGGAATTTTTAAATGTTGTCTACCCACCTACAAGAGCAACAGCTATTTAAGAGCCAAAAATTGATTGGAATATGACCAGGTATTTTAATCATGTCCCCTCAAGAAAGTGATTTTCAGACACGCCTGCTCCTTCCTTAGCGAGGAACATGTGGCTAAAGGTTCCTTTAGATAAGGTCCAGACACACCGAGCTGTCTGTTCGGTGTGTTCCGTGCCGTCATCCGTCTGAGGGGCCGTCGGCCTTCATTTTGGCCGATTTGACATGTAGAATCGGAAGACGGGCACTGCCGGCAGTTGGATTCAAATGACCCATCTGATTGGTGGAGTGCTAACCCGGAAACGGGGAGCGAAATCAGTGTGACTAGAGTCTCTCAAAATCTGACGACAATCTTTTAAACTGACCTTTGTCGATGTGAAATGAAGACAGATTCAGCAACAACACAGCCTATTTATTTATACTTAAAATGTTTTCAGAAACATGTTTCAGTGAACTATTTTAGTACAATATGAGATCGTATTTTGAACAAGCTGCCATGACAGTCTGTCTTTGAATATCCGGAGAAGTCAGACCCACGTGACGCATTCGTCCAATCAGCTGCCGGTTTTCATTTTTGGCCGACAATACAGATTAGCACCGCCAGCTGTTATTGAGATGTATTACGTCTCGTTGCTTCGGTGTGTTCTGAGGCACTTTTTTGACCAACTTGGGGAGACTGATCAATCCGACTGCCTTTTCTGCCGAGGGCCGGCCGTCTGGTCGGTGTGTCTGGGCCTTAAGACAGACCTTCAGAGAAGAATGTGTTCCTCTGTTGTTTTAAGGTTCGACGCTTAGTGGGATCATTTAACAGTCAGAACATATTAATTAGAAATGAACAGGTATAATGATAAGTCATTCAAAAATCGGTGCACACAGGACTAAATGTACTGTTTGCACCGGGGTAATACATATAGCCTCAGCCTTCCACATAGTGTCAGTTATTCTAGATGTCTACATCCTAGGTTTGACATGTCAATACGACACCTGTGTTCAAGGGATAGGTTAACAGGAAGAAGCGACAGTGGTGCGGTAAAAGGAAGGAAGTGACAGAAGAGGAAACGGGAGCCTCACCGACATGGTACCCTGGTGCGGTCGACCACCTTGGTCCACTGCTGCTGGTTGGTGGAGACTTCAATGTAATAACTGTAGGAGCGCTCGTCACAGTCCCACAGCAGCAGCCTGAACAGGGAGAGGATGTTAAGGAACAATTAACACCATTTACCTGTTTTGAACCGAACAGCCTTCACGAGGTCCCGATTCGATTCAATATCGATTATTTGGGGTTTTTCAGTTACAATACCAATTTTGTCTTGGTATGAAAGAGATTATCAGAGAACTAATGCTGTAAATTAAATTAAATTGTTTAATGGTTAGTATTATGAAGTTATTACCGGTATTTATTCAGGGTTTTTACTGCATAGGGAAAGTTTTGGCGCCCCCTAAAGAGGTTTTGCGCCAGCCAAAGGGATATCGACATAACGCAGGATTGGTATTGTTTGGTAGCCGAGTTCAAATATCAACAATCATTGCACAGCATCACTCTGCACCTTTAAGACAGTAAATGGCGACCAAGATCTCTTAGCTTTAAAAGATCATTTTGGAGATTTCATGAATCGATATCAGATCACTCAAATGAAGATCTTTTTTTTGTTTTTTTTAACCCAACCATATTCATAATCACTCTATACCAGATGCCAACGCTATTTCAGACTGTAGCTTAAAATTACATTTTACCACAACAGATTCTTTAAATGGCAACGGCCATATGACCATGTCAAGCAGCAGTTATAAAATTGTTAGAACTACCAAACCATGTATTGCATGTTCAACTCCAGCTAAACTAATACATTGTTAGATGCTTAGTTTTACTCTTATTAACTGGGGTAGACACAACTGCAATATGAGCTCAGTTTGTTTTTTTACCATACTCAATAGGGTCAATGATGTGGCCAGATCTATACCTCAAAGATCCAATGGAGAAGGGCTGAGCCAGCTGGATGACGATCGCCCCGGAGCCCAGCTGATGGCAGGTGTAGCCGGAATCCCAGTCGTAGTTGCGCGTGTCGCCGTTGAGCAAGGCATTCCTGCTACGGCTCACACCTTCAATGACACTGGCACACGACGCAATGGTCGCCACGTTCTCACTGGGCACTGCAAACATGAGGTGCAGGGTAGGGTTATGGACTTGTTCTGTTCAGATCTGCACTTGTTTGTATGAAAGGAATCTGGCTAACTGCTTTTAGCCTGAATAGAAGTTAAACATAGAGCACGCTTAAATTCCTATATCAGAAATTACAAGCAACCCAGAGTGAAGTGGGGATGAAATATAAGACAAATGTTGTAAATTGAATGTTTGAAACCTTTAAAGCTACATTGTGTAAGAATTTCTCCCATCTAGCGGTGAAATTGTATATGACAACCAACTGAATATTACTAGCCCCTCCCATTCCCAGCACGTTTTAACTTCTATGGTGGCCAAACCCGAAATTAGCTCTTAGTATCTCCATCGTTTACACGCAGCTGTTTAGCCACTCCAATATTAACTTTGGTCTTGTTGCTTTGCCTGTCGCATTGTCGTTTTAAAAAGGTCCCATGACATGGTGCTCTTTGGATGCTTTTACAGTGCCTTGCGAAAGTATTCGGCCCCCTTGAACGTTTCGACCTTTTGCCACATTTCAGGCCTCAAACATAAAGATATAAAACTGTAATTTTTTGTGAAGAATCAACAACAAGTGGGTCCCAATTATGAAGTGGAACGAAATTCATTGGCTATTTCAAACTTTTTTAACAAATAAAAAACTGAAAAAGTGGGCGTGCAAAATTATTCAGCCCCTTTACTTTCAGTGCAGCAAACTCTCTCCAGAAGTTCAGTGAGGATCTCTGAATGATCCAATGTTGACCTAAATGACTAATGATGATAAATA
This sequence comes from Perca fluviatilis, assembly GCF_010015445.1. Taxonomy (NCBI): domain Eukaryota; kingdom Metazoa; phylum Chordata; class Actinopteri; order Perciformes; family Percidae; genus Perca; species Perca fluviatilis. The sequence goes on along the minus strand of NC_053129.1, from coordinate 30,092,159 downwards.
GAATCCAGCTGTGTGTAATCAAGTCCGCATTATAAATGCACCTGCTCTGTGATAGTCTCAGAGGTCCGTGTAAAGCGCAGAGAGCATCATGAAGAACAAGGAACACACCAGGCAGGTCCGAGATACTGTTGTGGAGAAGTTTAAAGCCGGATTTGGATACAAAAAGATTTCCCAAGCTTTAAACATCCCAAGGAGCACTGTGCAAGCGATAATATTGAAATGGAAGGAGTATCAGACCACTACAAATCTACGAAGACCCGGCCGTCCCTCTAAACTTTCAGCTCATACAATGAGAAGACTGATCAGAGATGCAGCCAAGAGGCCCATGATCACTCTGGATGAACTGCAGAGATCTACAGCTGAGCTGGGAGACTCTGTCCATAGGACAACAATCAGTCGTATACTGCACAAATCTGGCCTTTATGGAAGAGTGGCAAGAAGAAAGCCATTTCTTAAAGATATCCATAAAAAGTGTTGTTTAAAGTTTGCCAAAAGCCACCTGGGAGACACACCAAACATGGAAGAAGGTGCTGTGGTCAGATGAAACCAAAATCGAACTTTTTGGCAACAATGCAAAACGTTATGTTTGGCGTAAAAGCAACACAGCTCATCACCCTGAACACACCATCCCCACTGTCAAACATGGTGGTGGCAGCATCATGGTTTGGGCCTGCTTTTCTTCAGCAGGGACAGGGAAGATGGTTAAAATTGATGGGAAGATGGATGGAGCCAAATAAAGGACCATTCTGGAAGAAAACCTGATGGAGTCTGCAAAAGACCTGAGACTGGGACGGAGATTTGTCTTCCAACAAGACAATGATCCAAAACATAAAGCAAAATCTACAATGGAATGGTTCACAAATAAACATATCCAGGTGTTAGAATGGCCAAGTCAAAGTCCAGACCTGAATCCAATCGAGAATCTGTGGAAAGAACTGAAAACTGCTGTTCACCAAACGCTCCCATCCAACCTCACTGAGCTCGAGCTGTTTTGCAAGGAGGAATGGGCAAAAATGTCAGTCTCCGATGTGCAAAACTGATAGAGACATACCCCAAGCGACTTACAGCTGTAATCGCAGCAAAAGGTGGCGCTACAAAGTATTAACTTAAGGGGGCTGAATAATTTTGCACGCCCAATATTTCAGTTTTTTATTTGTTTAAAAGGTTTGAAATATCCAATAAATTTCGTTCCACTTCATGATTGTGTCCCACTTGTTGTTGATTCTTCACAAAAAAATACAGTTTTATATCTTTATGTTTGAGGCCTGAAATGTGGCAAAAGGTCGAAAAGTTCAAGGGGGCCGAATACTTTCGCAAGGCACTGTATATAGGCCTTAGTGGTCCCCTAATACTGTATCTGAAGTCTCTTTTATATAGACCTTAGTGGTCCCCTAATACTGTATCTGAAGTCTCTTTTATATAGGCCTTAGTGGTCCCCTAATACTGTATCTGAAGTCTCTTTTATATAGACCTTAGTGGTCCCCTAATACTGTATCTGAAGTCTCTTTTATATAGACCTTAGTGGTCCCCTAATACTGTATCTGAAGTCTCTTTTATATAGACCTTAGTGGTCCCCTAATACTGTATCTGAAGTCTCTTTTATATAGACCTTAGTGGTCCCCTAATACTGTATCTGAAGTCTCTTTTATATAGACCTTAGTGGTCCCCTAATACTGTATCTAAGGGTGGGGGTGTGGCCTTGACCAACTGCCACTTTGCTCGTTTGAAAGCCATGATGTCTCTCTCTCTCTCTTTCTCTCTCATGGGTGGGCCATATTCTCTGGACGGGCAAAGCAGAGAAAGGGGAGGTAACCTTGCTCCTTATGACCTCATAAGGAGAAGATTCCAGATCGGCCCATCTGAGCTTTCATTTTCATTTTCTCAAAGGCAGAGCAGGATACCCAGGGCTCGGTTTACACCTTTCTCTGGACGGGCAAAGCAGAGAAAGGGGAGGTAACCTTGCTCCTTATGACCTCATAAGGAGAAGATTCCAGATCGGCCCATCTGAGCTTTCATTTTCATTTTCTCAAAGGCAGAGCAGGATACCCAGGGCTCATCTGAGCTTTCATTTTCTCAAAGGCAGAGCAGGATACCCAGGGCTCGGTTTACACCTATCGCCATTTCTAGCCACTGGGGACCATAGGCAGGCTGGGGGAACGCATATTAATGTTAAAAAAAACTCATAAAGTGGAATTTTCATGCCATGGGACCTTTAATTCTCTGTTTCGCTTACCTGGCATTCGTCACAGTGCGGGGTGCCACTGAGTGTAAAATGCGGAGGTATGTCCCTCTTTGGCTAATGTATTTTAAAGATGGAGGCGCAACCTGGCGGCAGTCATTCGAGCGACTCGCTTGTATGTATTCTGACTGATTCTAAATGGCAGATTCTACGCTTACAAGAATACTTAGTTGGTGGAAGTAATTACACATGAATGAGCACATATTTGTGAAAGAACAAAGGGGGTTTTGCTAAGAATCAACTCAAAACATTACACAATGTAGGTTTCAAGTAAAGTTTCTGCGTCTGCGACTTACCCAAAAGTCCATTTTCCAGGGTAAATGAGCGGTTGGTGAACATGCATTCGAAAGCTACGAGGTGGAAGACCTTGTTGACGGTGTTGTGTGTTCCCACAATGCGAATGTACCTGAGACACAAAGAGCAACATCATGAAGGCAGGATTTATTGCACGTCTATTGCATTAGTTTTAGCTAGTTCACCTAATAAACTGGCAACTGACTGTTAATACCTGTAATTGGTTTAGGGTAAAATACAATTCTTTGAAAGTTGAATATTGGTTGGGTAGTTGGCTGTTTGTAGGGATGCGCCCATCCGATACCAATATGGGATATTGGGCCGATACTGACTGAAATAGCTGGATCGGGTATTGTGACAATGTTCTATTCAATTAAATTCTATGTTCATATACAAACTATATAATTTCTGGTTAAAGTTTGACCAATTGGTTGCTGCATTTAAAATATTTAAAATTGTAATTCCTGTTAATATTGAAGATGTTTTACTAAGTTGCTGGTGCACAATCTAATATTTTAATAATAAATACCAATTTTATTTAATTTTTTTCCAGCATTTTAGGCCTTTATCTGTACAGGACAGCCCAGACCTGAAAGGGGGGAGAGAGGGGGAACGACACGCAGCAAAGGGCCGCATGTCGGAGCCGAACCCGCGGCCGCTGCATCAAGGAGCAAACCTCCACATAGGGGCATCCGCTCCACCAGGTGAGCTACCCAGGCGCCTGGTAAATTTATATCTGTATTTATTTGTTACATTTTGTTTTACAAAGTTAGGAAAGCAATGTCAAGCCTGATGTTGTCTTACACCTAAGAAAAATGACCCCAGTAACTTCCACATAGTGAGCCATACAGCTTATTAATAATTAAACCGTGGTATCGGATCGGTACTCGCTATGTGCCGATACCCAAAGCCCAGATATCGGTATCAGGACTGAAAAAGTCGGATCGGTGCGTGCCGAGGTGGTTGGTTGGTTGTGTAAGTATGATGGTGCAGCACCATTATTGCACGCATGCCTTAGGGCAAGCTTGAGTCATATCGTCTTACTTCCATTTGGATGTTCACACACACACACACACACACACACACACACACACACACACACACACACACACACACACACACACACACACACACACACACACACACACACACACACACACACACACAACACATTATCTCAAATCTGAAGTGTCTCCAACCTCACCTTGATTTGTCTAACAAGGTGAATTTGTCCTCAGTAGGAACCAAAATACTGTACTGAAATGTTTGAAAATATTGTTTGTCTGTCCTCTGCCGAGCAAACGTCAGTGTGGTTAGAAACACTGACAATATAATCTAAATCATCTACAGGCAACAGCCTCAAAACAAACTGTAAATGCTATGTTCGCCAGGTTTAGGCAAGTTATGGCAAAAAGCCCAGCCGAGCCCTTTGTACTTGGCAAAAATTACGGTGATTTGTTTTGACTCGTCCTGCCGCCAACCTCTCCAGCCTTTGGTGTTCTGCCACCTTGCAGAACTTCTTGTGAGTACATGTGTTTCTTATTTAGGAGTCCTGGTTTCTTGTAAATCAGCAGGGTGAACATGCATGAAATGCTACAAAGTCAACTTTTCCACAACAGCTCAGGCAAAGGGATATTAACTAAACCGGGAGCCAAATGGCTTTGTTTAGTTTACCTGCAAACTCGTGGCGTGAAGAACAGTTCCTGCCAAGAGCGGCAGAGGTACTTTGAATGGTCCACAACACGCACCCAGTCCAGCTCATCCATAGATACCTCGATGTAGTAGGAGTAGGACCTTAAATAATCAAGAATGACATTAGAAATCATTACACAAACTCAAACTCAGTTTGCCATGATATAAAGGCAGTATAATGAGGTTAAATAAAAGCAGAAACTATATGACATAAAAAATACAACATCAACACAAACACTTTAAATGTAAGAAACAATTAAAATTTTGTAATTTCAGGAGCAGCGAGCCACTGTGTCCATTCACCGCCCCATCTTCATCCTTCTTCTATATACTTGTATCTTAAGAAATGTGCCCGGATAACAAAAAACTGAATAACCACGTTAAAATTACAAGCCTTAGTCCCAAACCCTTTGAGTCCTAAAAATGGGTTCTAAACAGCGTGCCTATGCAAATCGGCTGTCCAGAACACAGAGTATGCCAGGCTCGGGCTCAGCGGTCCGCTTTAGACTTATGCCGGTCCGGCGGACGTGCAAGCTGTTCCTAGAAAGTGGCTGCATGTGTCCACATCGGTGCACACAACATCGTGGCTACACGACCAGCACAAGTCTGCAGCGGTCCACATGCGAAAAGTATGTCCGAGCCTCCCAGACCGGTGAACTGGCACTCAATCTCCTGCTTTACGGTTAACGGTTAATGAGGGCGGGCTTTTGGTCAGATTAAGAATTGATACACACACAAAACAGATATGCCCTCTTATCACCTTGCTAAGACAGTTTGTCACTTCCTTTTGGTTTGTTTTAACAGGGTGAGACAAGCCTGTCTTACCGACTGTCTCTGTCCCACAGCAGCAAGCGGATGTGGTTGATGATGGACGACTGGCCCAGTTTGACCTGGATCCCGGCCCGGCAGTCATCCTCGATGGGATGTCTGGAGAAGCCGTGGTCCAGGTCGTAGTTCTGAGTGTCTCCGTCCAGCAGCGCCGACTTCAGCTCCCCTTTCACCACCTGAGCTCCATACTTCATGGTGGCAATGTTCTCCTCTGGGACTGAAGCCCAAGAAGAAGAAAACATTTATGTGCAAATGAACACATGAAATACACAGGTAATATATGAAAAACACAAGGATACAAAATATTTGATATTATATTTGATATTTGATGTGATTCCTAATAGTTATAATAACAGTAAGCAGAGCACTGACTGAGCATGCCGCGGTAGTTAAGGTCCATGTTGCGGCTCTCAGAGCGGGTCTTGATGGCATCCAGCAGGTCGTCTGGGCTCAGCAGGCCAGACGGTCGCACCACATTAAGCATCTCTGTCAGAGTCATGAGCGGCAGCCGCACTGCTGACATCACTTCCTGGGTGTCGACTCCCTCCTCGTGCTGCCGGCACCAACGGCTCAAGGCCTGGAAGATCTCCTTCTCACTGGCAGCAAACGAGTCCCGCCTGACCACGGTCAGCAGAGCAGTCTGCAAAAACAGGTGACAATATAAAACTACCAAACACGTAGTGATCACAGTTTTGTTAGTTATGAGTACTTGCTTGTTTTCCTGCATTTCATACCGCTTTAAATCAAAAACTTTGTTGTTTTCTTTACTGTTGGCCAGACAAATAAGTGCTTTCAGGCTCTGACCATTTCAGGGAGAGATTTATTAATGTCCATGTGTTTCTGTGTCACTAGCTTAGCTGAAGTTACATCAAGTGACATTTGCTGTGTCTTAAGAGGCTATGGTTTTCATACACTCCTGCATTTAAGGCTGATCTCTGTTGAACTGTATGGTAGAAACCAAAAGGCACCACAAGATGCATTCTGCACAGATCATTCTAATATAATAAAGGCTCCCTAATGAACCAGATGCAATACTAATTACAACGCTGCATGCACCATTCTGTAATCTCTTACCTTGGAGAGCAAGAGAAAGCCGTCAGAATTCAACACTTCAGGTCCGTGTCTGTCCATATAGGCACAGCAGGCCGCACTGAGCGCACTCAGAGAGTACAGACTGGCCACGTCAAAAACCAGACAGACATTGTTGGTGTGCAGGATGGTGCGGAGGAACTCTGAGGTGGAGTCCTCCAGTGGCTGGAGGCCGTAGCGGTGAGCCAGGCCCAGGAAGTCCAGCAGCACCTCTTCCCGGGCGGAGCTGAGGCTGGCCCGGCCCGTGTACAGGTAGTGTAGCAGCATGGAGAAGGCTTCGGCCCGCGTCTCCTCTAAACTCACCTCCGCCTGGGGCTGGGACTCTTTCATCCCACCATACAGCAGGGCCCTAAAAGGAGCCGGAAAAATCTTATAAAAAAGTGTTTTTATATTTGTATATTTATTTATATATATATATATATATATATATATATATATATATATATATATATATATATATATGTGTGTGTGTGTTTTTTTCCAGTAGCCATCAGTTTTAAGCTTTGGACGGTCTCAACCAGCTGCTAGAAGTCTCACAAACATATGTGAAACAGGGTCAGTGACTTAATTGTTTCAGTTCTCTAACTAGTTTGAATATTTGGGTTTTTGGGTTGTTAAGATGTGTTTATAACGATGAGTTTAGCAAAGGATGGGTAGGATTGACAGAAGTAACACAAGTGACAGGAGGAGCCATGGTTTGAGACGTTTACACCCACCTGAAGTAGTGACAGCGAGCTGCCAGGATGACGCGGTGCGCCGGGAACCGCTTCCCCTCCACGATGAAGGTAACATCGCTGTACTCCTCGCCGAGCACCAGGGCTCCCAGCTGCTCCGACAACAAGTGGATGTGGTCGATCTCCGACACCGAGGCCAGTGGACGCAGAGGGTGGCTGTTACTCATGGTCGACGGCTGCTAGACTCACATCTAACACAGGAGTAAACGTCAAACTAAATGTAAACCATGGGCACAGCCGAGAGGTTGGATAACTGCACATGGCTAGCTTAACGCCAATGCTAACTTGAATGGCATGACATCTAAACGGCAGGCGTAAACACATGTAGTAAGCTAAAATCACGTTACAAACCCTAGTATTTGTTACGTTAAGTCTCTGTTGTTCATATATCAACAAAACAACGACATGAGCAAGTTGTACATACTGTGATAGCGAGAGCTAGCTAGCTAAGATGTCGAGCTTTCTTGTTTACAGCCGACATTTGACACCCGAGCAAATGTTAGCTTAGCTAGCTAGCGTTTCTAACCCTTTAGCACTAACGTTTCCTTTTCTCTGTTCATTCTGCGTTTTAAACTTACCGAACAGCTCTCAGTCACTCCTATGTTTAAATAAAGATGATTTTAAAAAAGTACAGTCGTGGTTTGTCACTCCACTGTGTAGCAAAAATTCAGCACCAAATTGACAACCCTTCCAACATCACACCAACGGAAACCAATTCTGGGTCAACGGACAGGCTCTTCCGGTTCGAAAAAGTACTTTTCAAAATAAAGGTCCCCTTCCAACGAAGCGGAAACTTCCGGTGCTAAAATGAAGTCAATGCGGAAGTGCCAAAAAGCTGAAGTTGATCGAGAGGCCACTTGATGCTGGCTCCAATTTAAGTGAATCAAAATCCATGGTCAATCCAGTGGTGTAGTCTAATGTATTTTATACTGTACTATATAAATATATGTACCAAAATGGACATATCAAAGTGGGGGGTCTGGTTGACCTCCCCCAGGGAAATTTTGAGCGTCACTTTTTTTTGCACCAATTTACAGTGGAAATACCTTTATTTAGCCTATACGAAGGAAAACAAAGATGACAATTCAAAATATATCAAAAATATAATGGAAAGTACGTTGTTCAGTGTCATTGTATACTATAAATAAAATTGAATTGAATTGAAAATCATTGTGCATTTTTAAAGGGATACGCCACCGTTTGTTGAAATAGGTATCACGGTCTTCCTTAGCTGTAGACAGGTGGGCCAACACATTTTTTGTGCATACATTGTTGTAGTCCTTAGTGGGTATACTGCGTATACCTGCGTATCACGTAGACTACACCACTGGGTCAATCCCCATAGACCCCTCTATTAAAATGCCCAACTTTACAGCAGAAATAAGCCTGTTACTTAACCCTGGTACAAAAAAACTTGTTTTGGGAACGATCTTTTATGCTAGTGGAAAGTAACCTGAATACTCAAGTTTGCCTACTGTACTACAAGTACTATTCATAAGTACTTGTAGCCTATAGTAGGCCCCTTGATATAGTTACTTTGCAGATTGAGTTTAAAAACCTTTAAAGAGAAATACTTTTCCTCCATAACCTTATTGGAAAAAAAGCATTTATTGTATATTAGGAGACAGAAAAAACATACATTATTCTTTTATAAAGAGCTCACTGTACATTTCTAGAGAGAAATTCATGCTACTACATAGCCTACTACTTTCTGTGATCAGTAAGGTGTCACTTCGTCATAGTGACTTTCATCCTTTTTCATTCTCTCTCACGCTTAAGTGCTTAACTTCCTTATTATATTATTATGTTATATATTCCTTATATTGATTTGAATTACATTCACATTTGAATTTCCAGTTTTCACTTAGTCAGTTGTTTAATAAGTCATTTCACATCCTCCCCTTTTCAGGATGCTTTGAATATTTTGATAAAAGGAGACATAAATGGTCAAATTATTGCATATGAAACAAAAAAAGATGAAACTAAACAGAAAAAAATTAAAATAAAGAACATGAGAAAATCAGTAAAATTGCTTGCCCTTGATAAATTGTTGCATATTAAATAATTACAGGCAATATATGTAGTATAAAACAAAAAAAATCTTATTAACCTTGAACTATAGCCTAAGATTAGCACATCCATCACTGAGCACAATAAAGTTCATTACAGCAAGTTCATCAAGCAAAATGTATCATGTTTTGCTCATTTACATTTTAAGCACCACATATATACATGTTGAACTACTACTTCCCCTTTCTACATTGCAACACTAGTTAACCTACTACACAACCTTCTGAATAGGAAGTTGTTTACAATAATCCATGCTGAACATGATCATGAACATTAACAGAGATTAGCAAATATCTGATGACAGATTAGACAGATTAGTTGATGGTAGCGTAGAGGTCACTGGGATCAGCGGAGGAAGCTTTCACGGTTGTGTAGGTCACTGCATCATCATCATTTTTACTCCGAACCTGGAAGGAAACAGCGCAATATGAGTTACACAACAGAATAGGGCACGGTGGTACCCACCACAGTAACACACTATGACACTATAAAAGATAACAGATAATGCTATCCAACAGTAAAACACAACATACAAAACATCATCATCACACTTTACAACACAGCATATTAGAACACATCAAAACACAGCACACATTGTGACACAGTTCAACACACTGCAAAAGCAAAGGGAGTTTTTTTCCTTCTTCACTAACATCACGATGAAAACCAATCAGCAGCTGACCTGGGCTCTCCCGTTGGTCTTCTTGGTGTAGCTGATGGAGGCGTAGGAAACACCACCTTCAGGATCAGCCTGCACAGAGAAGACAACATAATGGCTGCTCAGTAACTTAAACATACTATAAGATAAATAGTAGTCTTTTCATGGTGGTTTAACTATTAACCCATGTTCTCTTCTGGTAAAGTACAGTTACATCACCTAACTTCCCCTTTTTTACGTTTTTTATCTTTCTTGCACATTCTCACGCTCTCAAGACTCTTGTGTTAGACACACATATTGGTTGTGACTGTACTGTGTGTTGTGTGTGTGTGTGTGTGTGTGTGTGTGTGTGTGATCTCACCGTGTCCTGACTGGTTTCTGGACCAAACTGAGTTGTTGCAGAGTTTGAGGTCAGCCCCTGGACAAAAAGCATATTGCATGAAAAGCATCTTACATGGGAGTATCCAAACATTTTAAAATCTACAACTTCAGTCATTGAATGAATTCAATTGGACTTGAGATGCTGATAATGTTCAGTTTTTGTTGACACTGTGTCAGAGAGGAGGTGATTAAACTCTGTCGTAACTTTAGGGGCTGTTATGTTGTTTATGGCTCAATTAGCAAAGCAAAAAACAGCTTTGGGCCACTTTTGTACTTTATCTCACAATCACTTCCTTGACTTTTGCTGCCGCAATCACTTATATACTATTATGTATATTGTATAATTTTGTTACACTTACACAATTCGGTTACACTTGCACTATCACTATACTGACTGTATAATCCTGTTACACTTGCACTATCAGTATTCTGACTGTATAATGCTGTTACACTTGCACTATCAGTATTCTGACTGTATAATTCGGTTACACTTGCACTATCACTATACTGACTGTATAATCCTGTTACACTTGCACTATCAGTATTCTGACTGTATAATGCTGTTACACTTGCACTATCAGTATTCTGACTGTATAATTCGGTTACACTTGCAGTATCTATAGACTGACTTTTACTACATTCAACATTCTTATAGACAGTCTTTTCAGGTTTAGTGTGTTACCTCTGATCTACGTCAGTAACTACAGCAGATATTGCACTAACTGTATATTCGGCTCTTCACTACATTTTGGCTTCTTACAGTCTGTTTATCTATACTTATTACGTTATAATTGTAACGGTTCTAATTCACTAACTGGTCCACATTTTGCAAAATCTGTATTTTGACTCTTTAAGCGGTGATGCTGTCTATTAATTGTATACTGCATTATCTCCTTATCACTTTTGCATATCCCTCGGCTTACTCACATCACACGTTTGTGTCAGCCTTGTAATGCCTACTTATTCTGCACTTTATGTAGCCTTTACGTAGCCTATTGTATTTTGTACTGCTGTTTTGTATTGAATGTGAACTGATATGTTGTCTCGCATGCTCACGCTTTCTTAGCCAGGTTGCCGTTGCAAATGAGAACCTGTTCTCAACGGCCTAGCTGGTTAAATAAAGGTTAAATAAAATAAAAAATAAAAAATAGTTTTTAAAATAGACATAAAACATTTTTTACTGTAATACAACACGGTCAGTAGGGGAGATCAGTGGCAATGTAACATCTCAAATTGCACCAATCAGAAATGAGACACAGCCACTTTAGGCCTAAAGGTTAGAGAAGCGAGCTTGTGACCGGGAGGTCGTCGGTTCAATCCCCAGACCGACAGGATAAAATGTGGGTGGGGAAAGTAAAAAAGCAGCGCTTGTCCCCTCCCTCATTACCACCACTGAGGTGCCCTTGAGCAAGGCCCTTAACCTCCAACCGCTCCAGTGGAGCTGCTCAGTGGCCAGCAGATCAGACTGTGGGTGTACTGGGCAACTACCAGGTATGAATGTGGAACTGTGTGAATGTGATCAGGGCGTTCCTGCAAAAGAGAGGCTGCCTCTCAGTGAACCTCCCCTGAATAAATAAAGGTTAAATAAAAAAAAATAAAAAAACATGCACAGGGTCTGTGATGTTCCCTCCCTGCCTGCCGAAGGACAAACTGATGTCTCATACTTGTTAAGGCGCTGACACACCAACCCGATTATCGGCCGTCGGACAGTCTGGCGAGGTCGGTGACTCAAGTCTGTTTGGTGTTCCGTGTCGTCGTCAGTCAGAGGAGCTGTTGGCTTTCATTTGGGCCAATTTGACTTGTTGAATTGGCCAGTGGGCAGTCGGACTCAATGACCAATCTGATTGGTGGAGTGCTAGCCCTTGACTAGCGAATCAGTGCACTTATGTTAAAACACTTAACGGAAATGACGAGCAGGATGAGCGTGACTAAGCCTCTCAAAATCTGACGAAAATCTTTCAAACTGACCTTTGTCGATCAAAAAAACAGACAGATTCAGCAACTGTATGGCCTATTTCTCGCTTAAAATGTTTTCAGAAACACGTTTCGGTTATTATTTTCGTAAAATACGAGATAGTATTCTGAAAGAGCCGCCATTATGGTCGGCTTTGAAAGTCGGGAGAAGCCAGACCCACGTGACGCGTTCGTCATTTCCGGTTTTATTTTTTAGGGCGACAATACAGATTAGCGTCGCCTGCTGTTATGGAGACATATTACGTCTCGCGCAAGTTGGCGTCGCTTCGGTGTGTTCTGAGGCACTTTTTGGACCGACGGGAGCCGACTGATCAGTCTGACTGGCTTTTCTGACGGTCGGCCGGCGGTGTCAGAGCCTTTACATGTTTTTCTGCCGAGACTTGTATAGTTATATGATATATTAGTATACCGTTTTAATTAAACTGAAATTATTTGTTCAATATGGCAATGGCAGTTTTATTTACAAAGCACTTTTCATTACGAGTGCTTTCAATTAGAAGAAAAATATGAAAAGATAAGCATAAATATTAGAATAAAGCATAAACAACAAAAATAAGAATACAGTAAAAGCATAATCACAACAAGACAAGCTATAAGTTTTTTTTAGTAAAGTTTTAAGTTTGAATAGATGTTACATTGTTTTAACTATATCCCAATACTTTAGGGAGTTTATTGTGATCCTTGGTATTAATATGAAGATATTACGTGTGCTGTTACAGTTACCCCTAGAAGTGGGCAGTTGTTATATTTGTTTCAGTGCATGATCTGACTCTAACATGGCTTATAAAAACATTTGATGACTGTAAACAAGTAGAACACAGATACACGTTATAGGTTCTTGACTAATGACGTCCAAACCAAAGGTTGTTACTACTGCCCCCCCAGTCTCCCCTGCTGTTCATCTAATCTTATCCTTTCTCAGATTTAGAATTCTAATGTATACTGAAGAACAGTTTTTAAACTCACAACATTGTCGTTCCTCCGTGTTTTGTTTCCTGAAAAGACAAAATAGGAGGTTGACCTATAAGCTTGCACAAAGGAAATCCAGTTTTATTAAAATGTCCTGCTTTGTAAAAGTTTTGAGCTTTTCTCTCACCTTTCGTTTTCTTCCAACTGATGACAGCCACAATGATTATTAAGAGTGCTACTAAAACCAGAGCCACGATGATGTACACCAACATATCTGCCAACATAATAGAAATATTTAAAGCATTTTGACTGCAGGTTTTTGCTCTGTTCAAAATCCTCTAGCTAACAGAGAATTATATGTCAATGTTTAAACATTCAATTTACAATTTTAACCAAATCAAATGATCTTTTGGTACAATACTGCATGCTGTAAAAACTCAATCTGAAACTAGTTATAAAAAAACATATTCAAGCCACACGGTTCTTCCAAAGCTTTCGACCTCATTTCACAGTTGAGATGTAACATAAAGATACATCAACATGTTGAGTCATACCTTTAATGCTGCTTTCAGTTGTTAATGATTCTGTGGTTGTTGTTATTGTGTCCCCACCTGAACAGATGAACACAACTCGACACACTGTTGGGATATTTGCCTTGGATTTTTCATTGATGCCTACTGTATTTGTTCATGCCCTCTACCAAAAAGCACCGTCTTATTTTCACATATACTAGTTCCAAGAAGCTCTTCTTTTTTCTTTTTCCAAAGAAATCGCAAAAAAATAAATAAATACATTTTATTAAATGTATTAATTAATTACTGAGTAAAATAAAAACATATAAATGGTTTAAACACGAGAGAAGGAGACTGACAGGAAGAGAGAGAGATTGTAGAAACAGATCCATCAACATGTTGAGTCATACCTTGTAGGTTTGGTGAAGAGTCATTTGTTCCTGATTTAATGCTGCTTTCAGTTGTTAATGATTCTGTGGGGGTTGTTGTTATTGTTGTGTTTTATTGTTGTTGTGTGGTGGTGGTGGGGGGAGCCCACCGAACGGGAAAAACACACCAAACCACACTTTTTTTTTTTTTTTTAAAAAATTTATTTTTATAAAATAAACTCATATTTTAAGTAATTATTCTCATCAATTTGAAATGACTTTAAACAGCTCAACATGTTCTCACCTGGTTTCTCACCTGAGGACTGAGGGCTGAAGGGAAACTCCTTCACTTTGTCTCCTTCAGTCACTTCACACCTAAAGAGCTGAAACCTTGATGTGTAAATAAAATGAGAAGTAGGAAAGGTCACAGAGGCGTTGCAGGGAGACTGTGATGTCTTCATCTGTTGGTTTTTTAATTTATCCACATCTTGACCCTGAAACAGCCACTTCACTTTGTGTTTACATCGTTCATATGTCGACACAGAGCAGTTTAACGTCACCTCATCACTGTCCTGATGTTCAGTCACTGGTGAAGATGGAGATATTGTGAGAGAAAGACAACAAGAGTAAAATTAACTGATTAGCTTCATCACTGAAATCATGATTATTGTAATGTTACAGTATATTGTTCTAATGAAAAAGTTAAAAAATATTATAATGTAAATACTCACTGGTAACAACAGACAGAATAACAACAGTCTCTAGAGCTTGTTGTCGTGATCTAAACTGTGAGCATCTATAATGACCAGCATCCTCCTCTGTGACCTTCTTTATAACCAGAGAACAGTTCGCTGTAACACTCAGTCTGTCTGATTTAACTTTGGCTTTTTCAACAATCCTCCCATCAAGAACCAGATCTACTGCTGCTGTGCGTCTTGAATCAGTGAAGATCCAGTGAGTACTGTCACAAACCGGACTGTCTATTTGACAAGACAAAGTGACTTCATCTCCAACTCTGACAATGGAGGAGCTGATAAATGGTCCTGTTGCTGGTACTGAAAAGATGACAGTAAAATATAAATATTAAAGACAAGTAAATATATGATTACTAAAGTCACTGTGAAGAAAATGTTAAATAAAACAAAAGTTAGCATTTCTGCCTCATCGTGGCTTCATGTTGATTCATTTTACTGGAAAAGAAACACACTGCTTGTCTGTCTTGGTTAAATGAAGGTTAGGTAATAAAGTAACAATGATATTAATAAATTACCTTTATTAATTTTTAAATTATTCATATTCATGTTGTACGTTCTTACCTGTAAACTGAAGCACCAGTATCAGAAATAAAGAGGTTTTAGTCCATCTGAATTCAGCCATCGTGTCTCTCTGTCTCTCTCTGCTTCTTCTTGTTCTTCTTCAGTTCAAGTCTCTGAACTAGTTGCTTCTTAAAGACAAATGTTGTATCAACTTCCTCTAAACAGCAAAGTGTCACTTCCTCATCCTTCCTTTCATGTCAGTTGAAATCTCTAAAGTGACTCAAATTTGTGTCACTTCCTGTTGCTTTATTTACTTTCATTAAAACATAGAAAATAAAGTGAACAGTGATGAAGACACATTAAAGTGACTAACGGTAGAAGTTAATCAAGACAAACATTAATTATGCTCACTTACATTTCAAGCAGCCATAATATTAGGTTTTTACCAGAGGTGGAATGCTCCACTTTACATTACATGTCATTTAGCTGACGCTTTTTATCCAAAGTGACTTACAATTGCTATATATGTCAGAGGTCGCACGCCTCTGGAGCAACTAGGGGTTAAGTGTCTTGCTCAGGGACACATTGGTTGATGTATCACAGTGGGAATTGAGGCCCTGTTTACACGACATCGCTCGCGGGTGAAAATAACAAAATATTGTTATGTGCCTTTTGTTTAGACGGCAATGGTGTTTTTGTGGGGCTTAAAAACGTGAAACCATCCTCCAGAGTGGAAATCTTAAAATCGCTCCACCGTCGCGTTCCCGTCCAACGGGTAAAAACACAAAAGTCTGCTCCGATCTGCTCACGGTGGCTCTCGTCGTGTATGCGTTTACGTCACAGGCATGCGCCAGTACAGGAAAATAACAACAAACATGTTGGATTAATGCTACGTATTGTCCGTACGTCTATATATTTTGACTGACCTTTGTGGCTTTGTAATCTAAGGTTATTTGGAGCAATAACTCCACCTACTCGTCTGTCCAGACAAAATTGTCAGCTTTTGTTGTTCGCTTCGCCATGTTTTGGTTTTGCGCTACTATGGAGAGAAGTAGAAGGAAGGTTCTAGCAGGTAAGTGGACTTGGTGGTGTTGTGTGGCAGTGCTTCACCCTACCACCTAGCTGCCTGGTGTGCATACTACATTGAATTGCACACACTTTTGTGTCACCATATGCACGCAGATTTCCCCCCAAAACGCTTGTCTAAATGCAGAATAAAAAGTGAGAACGCAACGCCACTTTTGCATTTTCTCTTCAGATTGTTTCTGTCTAAACATAGCCTGAACCCAGATCTCCCACACCAAAGGCATGTGTCATATCCACTGCGCCATCACCCCCCCATACTTTAACTGAAAACCACGTATCTCCAGATGTGTTGATGTTGAATGTTTGTGATAAACTGAGGGATGAAGTGTTCCTTCATGTGTTGAGAAAATCCTCCTCCTTCTTAAGCTAAATAAAGTCTTTAAAAAGCCTTGCGGATCAGCTTAAAAATACATCGTCACAAAGCTGAAGACAGGGCTGTTTTTCTGACACCATGAAAAGTTTTCAAACTGTTTAGAGATAAGTGGTTCTCACAGGACAGCGACACTACAAACATATGATGATATTTTAGAATATGATGCGTTACTGTAGATAAAACTACCCAACAGCATATAAAGGAGTTAAAATGAGCACAACCTTAAACATCTACAGCAGTAAAATGAAACATACACATTAATGCAGCAGTAATATTAATCCAAAAACATAAAATATAATAGGAAACACTGACTGAGGGAACATTTTACTGAACAATGAGTACTTTAACTTTAAGTACATTTAGCTGATAATACTTACATACTTTTCAGGGGCAGAGCCAGATGTTGTAAACCTTTGGGGCTCAGTCCAAACCTAGGCCGCTTACGGCAGCTATATGAACTATTTTTCATGCCATTTGATAATAGAATGCCTAAAAATCTCATTTGGTCATTTGGGAAAACATGACTCATTTTTACTTCTGCCACCTAAAAACAGGCATTCATTGTCTGATGTTTCTATTTTGAAGTTACATAACATAGGGTAGGATTTTGACGTAATCAGCATTACTAATCCTAAAACCTATTTTTAGTAGAGTTCACATATTGAACAGCCATATTTCCCCAGTGATAGAACTCTTCTTCATTGGTTTGGCGCTCCAGTCAGAGAGACTGATGGTTGGTTTCTCTGTGGCGTTTTCTGACGGCAGGGACCCCCGCTTCCCAGCATTGGACGCTTGGTGGGCTCGCCACTACCCGTTATCAGTTTACACCCTCCTACAGCCGCGGTGGCCTGACCTGATTGGACGAACGCTTCACTTGGGGTTGTCTGCTCCCGAAGTTCTTAACAGACCAACAGGGCGGCTCGTTGGGAAAACCTTCTCTGATTTTACAAAAATAGTTTACGGAAATGGGTTTCTGCAAACATTTTGTGCAAGAAATAAGCTGCAGTTGCTGAATCTGTCTCCATTTCAGATCGGCAATGGTCAGATTATAAGATCTTGGTCAGTTTGTCATTTGCATAAAGTAGCCTGGATTCAACTTTATGCAAATGAGGAGCGAGCAACTTGCCACCCTGCTTCCAAAAGTCGTGCCACTTTACCAGTATACATTGCGCCGCTGCTCACATAGACAATAAATGGGAAGGGTGAAAATGATGCTTGCCAATGGACACATACCATAATGGGCAATCACACGGTAAAGTTGAAGTTATTTAAAAACCTTAAAGCTATAGTGAGTAGTTTCTGTTGCCCCCATGAGGAATTGTAAGTAATGACAACAAAACTGTCGGGGCATCCACATGATACAAGCCTTCCGTGATCGCGCACCACCCCCACCCCTCCTCCACCCAGTTACTAGTAGCCAAGGAGGACACGGAGGATTAAAAAAACATGATGGACTCTTCAGAAGAGGTTATTATATTTTTTTCTCTATTATTTACAGAGAGAGTTGTGTTGAGCTGAAAGTCTTAATTAGCTTTGTATCAACTCATTTGGGAATGGCTTGAATGTAACGGACGTTCATTATTATAAAAAAGTTATGCACTAAAGCTTTAAAGATTTGGGGCTTTTGAGACAGACATTCTCACTCTGCCCCTAATACTTTTACTTCAGTGAAGGATGTGAATACTTCTTTCAGCACTGGTTATTACTTCTCCATTTCACATTGTGCTACTAGTTAAGCTACAGCTCCCCCTTCTGGACTAAAAGGCTTTTTGCAGCCATAAAAATGATGCTAATAATAATCCCAGGCTAATAAAAAAAGCATTTAGCAGTATTAATTATCCATGTAAAATAATTAATGATACGAGCTGTAACTTAACTGTGCTGTCTTATTTTTGGGGGTTGTTGACGGTGGCGTAGAGGTTGCTGAGATCAGCAGAGGCTGCAGCAGCAGCAGAGGAAGAGGGAGCTTTCACGGTGCTGTAGGTCACTGCATCATCTTCATCATCATCTCCACCCCGAGCCTGGGAATCAAAAGACAACACGTAAATTACACAATATGAAACAGAATAATGCAACATTATGATATCCAGCGCCACAGAAACACAACACACTGCTCAATAATGACACAGCATCATCATCACTGTAACCAATCAGCAGCTGACCTGGGCTCTCCTGTTGGTCTTCTTGGTGTAGCTGATGGAGGCGTAGGAAACACCATCTTCAGGATCAGCCTGCACAGAGGAGACAACATAAAGGCTGCTCAGTAACATGTGGGGACTTCATTGGGTTCTATTGTGGTGTCGTCCAGCTGCATCATCAGACTCCTCCACGTCTTCTCTCGCAGAAGGAAGTCAGACTCACCGAGTGGCTCTCAGAGATACATTTTAAAATCTATAAACCAGTCAGTGTAACTTTGGACTGGGTGTAATGTGTGATCTAGATCTAGTCTTCTTAAAAACGCTCTATGAAGGCTGTTTAGAGTTTGATGACACGTTTAAAGAGGAGCTGATTACCATACCATGTATCTGTACTCTGCCTCTTACCACATCATCATAACTGTTGTATGCTGTATGTATTTGTCTTTATTGCCTGTCGCTACCTGTAGATACATCTATGTATTGTATGTGTCATTAACCTTGTATGTCACTGTTGTTACACTGTCTTTACAAAATAAAAAAGAGGAGCTGGACTTTACAGACATTTGATAACTCAGCCATAAAACTCACCACGTTTTCCAGAGGCGGGGAAGTATTTCAGAGTGCGGGTGCTGGCGGGGAAACAAAGCGCAGAATTACCTTTTGATGGTAATACTTTGTATAACTATAAGGACTAATACAGCCATACTATGTAAAGATCCTTTGCAGCGGTTTACCTTTGTGGTTTTCCCTCTTGTTCACTGTCTCTTTGGATTTGGTTGGTTATTTGGTCTTTTTGTTAATATTTCCATGTGGATTGTTTCATCTGTCTGTGTTTTGTTCCCTGAAGAGACAAAAGAGAGTTAACTTTAGGATCCACAATAAAAATACATACTTATTGAAAGATCTCGTTGGTAATTGTTTCATCTGTGAATGTTCTCACCTTTAGCTCTCTTCCATCTGATGACAGCCACAGTGATTATTAGGAGCGCTGCAACAGCCACAAAGACAACGATGAGCCACCACCACCAACCTGGAAAGAGAATAAAAACATTATCTAAGAGGACAGCGTCTTATTTGTTAGTTTGTGTTGCAAAGAAACAACATCAGAGAGAGAGAGAAAGAAAGAGATTGCAATGTTACACAGCTGTTTACACCAGAGGCCTGTACTACGAAGCAGGATTTGGCGTTAACGAGCTAACTTAAGGCTCAACCCAGGATTTTCTGTACTACGAAGGTGGATCAGTTGTTATCGGGTTCAATCGCCATGGTAACTCATGCTGAACACCTAACCTGGTCGGTAGCAGGTTAAGTTGGAGATCAGAGATCAACCGGTGTAAAAGCACCGCCTACTGACCAATCAATACTCGATTGATAACGGCTTCACCGTTCTTAAAGAAGATCAGGCGGAGCTCGGTGCAGAGAGAGAGAGAGAGAGAGAGGAGAGAGAGAGAGAGAGAGAGAGAGAGAGAGAGAGATGCGCTCATAAAAGTTAAAACATTTACATTTATTTTTTTTAGAGACCAACAACCACGTTAACATGGGTATTTTTATGAAATATAGCCTAGGCTATATATTTTAATGGGAGGGAATTACATATCGGCTTCTTGAGCCGTGTGTCGCCAATGCGCACATAGGTTTGAATTATGTTTTTATATGTTTTATTTGCTCTAACGATCGCTTCCCACTGCCAGGGTTGCAACTGAAATAATAGGCTAAAGCAACGACAGTTTATGGAAAGCACAAGTGTAATTATGGTAAGATCCACCTGATCCACATTGTTGCTGCTGTCAGAGACTCTGCTAGTTGATCAGTCTCAGCTGGACTTGATTGCTGAGACTCTGAACTGATAAAGTAGAGCCGAGCGAGTGGCATGGTGTTCTGGGGGAGCGGAGCTTGTTTCTGGTTGTCGGGCCGGGGGTGTTTGCCAAGCCACCGGTATTGCACTCACAGGATGGGGGTCCATTTGCAGCCGGTTAGGGCTGCTGGCGGTGAAGACAGAAAGACTAGGAATAGAGTTCCTGCGCTGGGGGCCGATGACAGTGAGGGACCGGGTGAACTAGGAGTGCTGCCCGTTCTCCAGCTCTGTTTGTTAGTCTATATCCTTGACGTTCCACTTCTGGGATTGCTCCGGTGCTGCGGTGGATTTATGAGGACTATGGTTGACTGCTCCTCAGATCTCTGAAGGGTAAATTGAGACAGCTAGCTAGACTATCTGTCCAATCTGTTCTCTCTCGCACGACTATTTTGCAAAGGTTCCGTGCGGAGTTTAGCGCCACCCATGACGATTCTGATTGGATTAAAGAAATGCCACTAAACCAGAGCACGGTTTCCTCCCATCCCCGAATGCTATGTGGAGTAGCCAGACCCTCCTTCGGCGCACTTTGGAGGAGGGTCTGGCAAAGCGAGACTACTGTTTGTGGACGTCTAGCACGCTGTCAGCCGCTCCGTTGCTCCAGCGATAGACTGACCTCACCCCTCCGATCGCACATCAGCTGGTTCGGACCAGTTTAACAAGTTCAGACCCCGGGGGAGGGTCCTGATAACTCGGAGACTTAGGTGGTGGGGGTTGGTTTGCTTTACTACTTGGGGGGCTGATTAGCAGGAGGACTGACTTGAGGAAAGGGGTACGCTATAGTTTGACCCATCTTGGTGCTGTCCACAACAGAACTGCTGTTACCTTATGAATTATGCGTTGTTAAATAAAAGGGCTGTATTTTTCTACATTAGTGTTGGTTAACTAAGTTTATTACAATATGATCTGCAAATAAAGAAATGTTCACCACTTCATTCTACACTGTTTTGTGATTCCCTTCATGTACTAACAGAGTCATAATGGAAAGTGAATCCATAAGTGCTCATATTATGCTTTTTGGCTTTTACCCTTTCCTTTATCGTGTTATATATGTTTTTTGTGCACGTTATAGGTTTACAAAGTGAAAAAGCCCAAAGTCCACCCCAAAGGGACTTACCATCTCCAACAGAAAACACTGTTCACACACTGCTCCAAACAGCTCTGTTGTAGTCCAGCCTTTACTTCAGAGACAAACGTGGTCACTTTGTAACACACGTTATAATGCTCGCCTAGCTTCTAGCGTGGCACGCCCTCATACTCTGCTTCTGACTGGCTAGTAGTCCTTACCTAGGGTCTGCGCATGTGCGACTGAATATGGAACAGAAGTGAGATGCCTCACTCTGTAGCTAACACAGAGAGCTCAACACACAGGGTGAAAAGAGGAGCTGCATCAATGTGCAGTACAATTAAACCAACCTATTCTGGTACAACCTCTAAATACAATTATGAACCTGAAGATGAGCATAATATGAGCACTTTAATATTGATGCATCAACACATTAGTATTCCATTGTTGAGGTTGAGCTACTTTTAACTGCTTTACATCTTAAATGTCCAAGTAGTCGTAGTCGTGCAGTGTGTCCCATTGACATTTGTGTAATTCATGGCTCAATTTAAAATTAATCAAAAATGATTCATCTTTCCCCGTTCACTACAGTACATTTTTTTTTCTGATTAAGGTCCCATGGTGATCCACCAGGAAGGAGGGGAACTTCAACTCTATAGTCACACCCTTTTGACCATCAGGGGCCAGTTGTTCAAAGGTAATCTGATCGGATTTTGGTTATCGGATTGGATCAAATCTTGAAAATGGGTTGTTCAAAAGCGAAAGAAGGATTCTGAAATCCGATTAGATTACGGAATCCAATCCTAGTTTTAATCTGGATCAAACCTTCAGTTTGTGTTGTTCAAAACTTGTCAGTAGGATTTGGATAACTTTGATCCAAAAAAACAGGATTATCCTGATCCCAACAGCGGGTAGGATTTCAAGGTGGATTCCAGGAAGAAAATGTAGTAAAACTTTAAAATTGGTCAAATAATACATTTGTATCATGTAGTGTATATACTTTTATTTATATTTTGCACTTCACTTGTGTAACCGTTATAACAGTGATAAAGTAGATGAAGTAGACATAGGCTACCAATTAAGCTATTCAGTATAGTAAAGTAAAAATAAAATAAAAATAGAAATGATCTTGTCCCCATGTCTAAACGAGAAAGTGAAAGAGCAGAAGCACAGATCGTCCTGGCAGAGGAACAAATCGAGCTGACCAAACTGCAGCAAACCAAAGCCAAATTTCAAATCTGCCTCCTAAAAGCAGGGCTTGGAAATGCTGCTCTGTCCTCCTCAGATGAAGAAGAACCCTTAACATTCTTTATTTTGTAAACTGTTGGACATTTAGCCTTTTGTTTTGTTTTTAAGACATTTTCAAAATATCCACAATATATTTGTTAATGTATATTTGTTTTTATTTGTTGTAACTCAGATGAGGGGTCATGAAAGAAATTATGAATGGAAGTGGATGGTTATTATTTTTGTGTGTTGTCTCAAAATAAGAAACACTTACAGTGACCCCATATTGGCTCTGGATCAACCCTTGTACGCCATCTGGTAAGGACGATTCATTATTTGTTTGTGGGAAAGAAGAAAAAGGTAACACTATAAAGTAATAAATGTAACAAAAGAAATAAATGGGTTGACTCTGAGTCATGTTTGAGCATGTCGACCCAAAGGACAAGAAGGGAACAAATACGCTGTTTGTTAGTTTCAAATATGTCTAAAAAACAGATAGAAATGCACCCAAATTGACCTCACAATCAACAGAAATATAATAATAAAGAAGTTTTGGATGCACACGACCTCCTACTGTGATCTAATATCGATGTAAAAACATTTCACACATCTTAAACGTCCAACTAGTCGTCTCTGCAGTGTGTCCCATTCTGCCTCTCTGTCCCTCCAGACACATTCACACTTCCTCAAACCAGTTGACTGCCATTCTCTTCCTGTCCACCAGATGTCCTCTGACTTTTTCTCCTGTCCCAGTCGCCTCACTCAGTTCAGTCAGGACTCTCATCAGTGTTTTAACCGTTTGTTGAAACTAGTCTCAGTGAGCCCAAACCTTCCAGGGGTTAAAGTAGTTTTCAACACAACTCAATAAGTGTCTCTTTGTCCTAATAAAGTGTGGACTGTCTGTGTGTTTCTGATGTTTATCTGGTCCTCATTAGAGGGTAAAACCTGCAGAGCTCTGCTGCTGGTGTTACCCACATTCTCACCCAAACACTTCTCCTTCAGTTCTCAGAAACAAACTGCAAACATCACCATGAATCCTGTCTGGTTTCTAATAAACACCATCTGAAGAAAGTTGCATTACTGCAAACATTTATGAATGAATGAATGAAAGTTTATTCGGTTACTGAACATAGAACGTAATATATGTACAGCAAATTCATTAGAAACAAGGGTGGTAACCGAAAAGGTGTAGGCTGAAGCCATGGCTTATTATACCTACCCTGTTTTACAAAACAAACCCATCAGAATTTAAACAATAACATGCGTAAACATGTGTATTCATACACACTTACATGTATACATACTATATATATACTCATATACGTACACATATACATACATACATACCTACAGACATATGCACTTAATCACAAACAATTTTTCTTAGGCCACCATACATTGTTTTTTAAAATAATAAATGGAATTGCTCCTCTTAAGATCATCGGTGAGACCATTCCATAAGTCGACCCCTTTTACCGAAATCGTATTCATTTTAAAATTTGTTCTAACCATTTGTTTTTTAAACAGGTTATATTTCTGTTCCCGTTTTTCAAACAAACATAATATGTTTTCAGGCAAAATTTTCCTATAGACTTTGAACATAAAGAGCGCAGTATTCGGACTGACAAGATCTGAAAGTTGTATTGCTTTCTCTTAACCAACCATAACAAGCTCAACTTCCTCAGTCGTCTTTTTCTTCTTTTCAGGTGTGAACAATACGTCAGTGTCACTAATGCACCCTGGGACTGGACACACTGTGAACACCAGACTCAACATGAGATTGTTTGTTGCAGCGTTAGATTGGATCAATGAACACAGAAACATTTAACCATGAGGGAAAATTATGTTTCAAATATGGAAAAGTGAAAATTGAAAAAAAATGTTGGCTGTTTGGCATCTATAACATAATCAAACACACCCCTAACCTGAAAAGTCATTATGAGGAAGTAACATTATCCTCATTTCAGGAAGTAGGTGCAGCATCTCTCGACTAAAGCACTATTTTAGAAACAGTTCTGAGCATCAGAACGAGAGAGAGAAGAAGCAGAGACACAGAGAAGCACGATGGAAGAGTTCAAATGGATCAAAATGTCTTTATTTCTGATACCGCTGCTTCACTTTACAGGTAAGAAGACATATATATATATATATGGAAGGCACAACAATTAAATGTATCATAATTATTGAATTTACTTTGTTAGCAAAATTTTAATTCAAGACAAATCTGTTTTTAACATGGTGAGTTTAGTGAACTCTTGGAAAACAAGGATAAAGAAATAATCGTCACATTATGAACACCAGGGACATCGTTAGGCCTATTTTAGGGGGGCTGAAGCTACCCCAAAATGTTCCCAAGCCCCCCTAAATAATAATAATTATTAATAACAACATAATAACAATTTGATTTATCCTCATTCATATTTATACGCAACAAATGATATATATATACCTAAAAAAAAGAAGCTGAAAAGTCGGAAGTTAGACAGAAGTACAAAGAGTTGTGGTGCTACCAAGAGGATGCACCGCACCATCTCGTTGTATTGGTGTGAACTGGCCCTCCACAGACACACATACACACACCAATACACACGTTAATGGTGAAAGGAAGATTGATTACACATAGTGATACAGAGTGAAATTGTAAGTTGTTTTTAATGACCTGCTTACCTTTAGCTACGTTTTCTTGAGGTAAAGGAAAGGGGATATTTTGGTTTGCTATGGAAAACTATAGTCTAGCTAGAGTGAACGAAGGAAATACAAGAAATAGTTAACTTATCAAGCTAAGCACAACTTTTTATTCATTGCCATTAATATAGCCTATCTCTATAGTAGGCATATTCTAAAACAATATCAATCCCCATTGAATGTTGTTGTCACTGAAAACTAAATGTCATAGGGTCCGTGTTAATGCTATTGTACCGGTGTATCCTTCAATTCATGGAGCAGATGAGATGGATATTGGAAGATATTTCAGCAGAGAGAGAGAGAAGCAGGAGATTGGCAGGGCAGTTGATTCTGAGGGAGCTGGTGTGATTGAGGGCAGTTGTGGTCTATAAGTCTAAGGATTGTTTGGTTTTCTTCTAACAATAAGCATTTGTTGGCAGGTCTAGGTACTATGCATAGCCTAAACTAAATTATTTCATTATATTTATTATATATGCTAGCTATATTCTAACCAACTTAACTTTCTGTATTCATTGGCTGTGATAAATTAAATAAATATGCAGATGTTACCTAAATGTAGGCTAGGCTAAAGATGAGCACATGCCCACAATAAAATAGTTTTATAGTCTGCCTAACACGGTTAATAAACCAAACCTGTTACAAGAGGCCTGTACTACGAATCAAGATCAACATGTCCTGGATTAATTTCAGTAACCCAGCTTCACTAACCCTAACAACCGCGGTCCCGCATAAGCTGTGTCACGACGCTGGTTATCAACTAATACAGTCGCTGCTTCCTAAAACAGGAAGGAAAGCTGGCAAAAAAATAGCCGACGCTGTAGATGCATAAATCACAACGCTTATCAATATCACTTCCCCATCAGTCAGTACCAAGATCTGACCATAATTACACTTGTTCTTTCCATAAACTGCTGTTGCTTTAGCCTATTATTTCAGTTGTAACCCTGGCAGTGGAAGCCATCGTGAGAACAAATAAAATATATAAAAACAAAATTCAAACCGCTGGGCGCATTGGCAACACACGGCTCAAGAAGCAGACAAATAGCCTATATGTAATTCCCTCCCATTACAATCTATATATTTCATGAATATACCCATCAGGGAATGCTAACGGATTGTCGGTCTCTAAATGTTTTAACTTTTATGTGCACACCCCTTTCTCCCTCTCTCTCTCTCTCTCTCTCTCTCTCTCTCTCTCTCTCTCTCTCTCCCTCTCTCTCTCTCTCTCTCTGTAGTACAGGCCTCTGCTCCCGACCAGAGGCCTGTACTACGAAGCAAGATTTGGCGTTAACGAGGTAACTTCAGGTTCAACCCAAGGTTTTCTGTACCACGACGGTGGATCAGTTGTTACCGGGTTCAATCGCCATGGTAACTTATGCTGAGCCCCTAACCTGGGGTCCGTTTCAGGAAGGAGGTTTAACAAACTCTGAGTCTAACCCTGATGTCTGAGTTGATTTTCCCTGAGATGGGAAACTCTGAGTTTTTGGTTCCAGAACAGCTGATATGAGTTGGTTCAATCAACTCAGAGTAGGTTCACGCGCGTGCACCACCACAATAAAAAGAATGGAGCCATGATTCTACGATTCACCATGGTAACAACCACAAACAAACTGGTCGACGGAAATATTCATGCGCACAAACAGCGAGTTTGAACATGCATTTCGTTAAAAAAGCTTCTGCAACAGAGAAAGAATTGGCATGCGAGAAAATTGCTGCTTGAGTCAATGCGTAAGCATTAACAGTGTATTAATTTCATATTTAATCACAGTTAACTTATAATATTACCGGTGAAAACTGGAATTGTATTACACACATTTGGGTGCAATCCTGCGGGCAAAAAATTAAGCTATACTAATCCCATTCTGAGGCTGCAGCACCATGATCATTAACAGAACTATAATGTATAATCATTTATTTCTTTTTAATGTTTCTCACTGGTTTGTGTCCAGGGAACACTACAAAAACGTTTAAAAAACGTTTCAGAGCGAGTCACACTTTTCTGATTGCTCTGCATACAGTGGCTTTACTATTACAGTATGATCCACTACACTGTTATAAAGAAAACTGCCGTTTGCAAAAAACGTAATGCGGCACAAAGAATCTGCTGGGATGTTAAAGCCTGTCCACGATGGTTGATGTTAGTGATATGAGGACGGATAAGGTATCTACATATCTGATGGACTGTGATAAAATGTGGAAATGAAAATACATTTAGTCGCGACTCAGTTTCATCTCCCGAGGTAAACTCTCTCTGAAGTAATACAGCTTTTTCATCAACGGGATCGTCGGCAAAAGGACATGACATGTTTGAGAAAAAAAACGTTTTATAATCTACCTAACAATAAGTTTTTTTATTCATGCAGATAACAAACTGCATTAAAATGCGCCTGATGCAGCTTAAGTTACCTCTCTTTCTGAAACAGAAAACCCAGAGTTTCCCTCATCTCAGGGTTAACAAACTCAGAGTTTTCACTAAACCTGCTTTCTGGAACGGGCTTCTGTTCAGGTGGGGACACAAAAACAACAAAACCAACAACGACCATCACCACCATCACAACAAAACCAACAACAACAACCACCGCCACCACAAAATCAACAACAAAACCAACAACAACCATCGCCACCACAACAACTGAGAGCAGCATTAAAGCAGGTACCAACACAGCAGTATCTGCAGTCAATGCTAAAAACAAAACTAGTGTCTCAATATATTTATGTATCTTCATGAATCTGTTTTTCAAAACATAATATAGCCTTTTTGTACTGATATATTGAAGCATTGAGACATGTAATATAATTAAATGTATGTAAAGTGTATTCTCTCTCCCACCCTCTTTTTAATTTAATTGAATTAAAATGGGTTTTATTGGCATAAGACATGTTAAAGTGATGGTTCGGAGTAATTTACCCTAGGGTCCTTTGCACCATGACCTCGAGCCAAACACCCCCCCAGAAGCTTTTTTCACCTGGGTCTAACACTGGGCGAGTTAGCGTAGAGTAGCATTAGCCGCTGAGTAGCTTAGCGCAGGGGCTAATGGACCCACGTTTTATCTCTTAAACGACCCCACTAATATAATGCCCGAATTAGACCAAGGTCTACTAGTATATATTAAGTTGTTATCGCTTTTATACACAAGCGATGGATTGGAAAGGTACACGCAGAAGTTTATGACCTCCTTGCTGCGCTTTCTCGCTGTTCGCTGCTGCTGCGCCCTGCGTTACACGAGTGCTTAGGGCTGTCTATAAATTACTACACGAAAAGAGATACAACAAAAATATGTATTAATTTAATGATTAAATAAGGTAATGTCTCCAAACTTACCTCAATTATTACTTGTCTCCTGCTAGTTATATTACAGCACTTACTTAAAAAATAAGTTAAATTAAAAAATATTTTTGTTGCATCTCTTTCGGTGTTGTAATTTGTAGACGGCCCTAAGCACTCGTCTCACAGCAGCAACAACAACAGCAGAGAGCAGAAGCCAGCAGGCAAGTGTTATTTACATAACCTTCTGGTGTACTTACAAACTTTCCAATCCATCGTTTTATGAGAGCATAACCTATATATACTAGTGTAGACCTTTGGTATCACGTATTAGTGCGTTAGTTGAAGATGTTACAAACGTGGTCCATTAGCCCCGCGCTTATTCAGCGGCTATAGCTACTTCAAGCCCAATGCTTAATCGAACCAGGTGCTTCTGAAAATGTTTCTTTTTGGCTCGAGGTCATTGTGCAAAGGACCCTAGGGTGAATTACTCCGAACCATCACTTTAACATTGCCAAAGCAAATGTAAAATAACAACAAAAATGTACAAACAATAAGTCTAGATCTACTAAAATAAAGTGTAAACAGCTGTGTAACATTGCAATCTCTTTCTCTCTCTCTCCTCTCTCTCTCTCTCTCTCTCTCTCTCTCTCTCTCTGATGTTGTTTTTTGCAACACAAACTAACAAATAAGACGCCGACCTCTTAGTTAGAGAAGAAAAGCTGCAGCCGAAACAGTTTTTAATGTTTTTATTCTCTTTCCAGATTGGTGGTGGTTGTTCATCGTTGTCTTTGTGGCTGTTGCAGCGCTCCTAATAATCACTGTGGCTGTCATCAGATGGAAGAGAGCTAAAGGTGAGAACATTCACAGATGAAACAATTACCAACGAGATCTTTCAATAAACATTTTTATTGTGGATCCTAAAGTCAACTCTCTTTTGTCTCTTCAGGGAACAAAACTCAGACGGATGAAAACGTGGTGAGTTTTATGGCTGAGTTATCAAATGTCTGTACAGTCCAGCTCCTCTTTTTTAATTCGTAAAGACAGTGTAACAACAGTGACATACAAAGTAAATGACACATACAATACATAGATGTATGTACAGCATACATACAGCATACAACAGTTATGATGATGTGGTAAGAGGCAGAGTAAAGATACATGGTATGGTAATCAGCTCCTCTTTAAACGTGTCATCAAAATCTAAACAGCCTTCATAGAGCGTTTTTAAGAAGACTAGATCTAGACCACACATTACACCCAGTCCAAAGTTACACTCCCTGGTTTATAGATTTTAAAATGTATCTCTGAGAGCCACTCGGTGAGTCTGACTTCCTTCTGCGAGAGAAGACGTGGAGGAGTCTGATGATGCAGCTGGACGACACCACAATAGAACCCAATGAAGTCCCCACATGTTACTGAGCAGCCTTTATGTTGTCTCCTCTGTGCAGGCTGATCCTGAAGGTGGTGTTTCCTACGCCTCCATCGGCTACACCAAGAAGACCAACAGGAGAGCCCAGGTCAGCTTCTGATTGGTTACTGTGATGATGATGCTGTGTCATTATTGAGCAGTGTGTTGTGTTTAAGTGGCGCTGGATGTCATAATGTTGCATTATTCTGTTTCATATTGTGTAATTTACATGATGTCTTTTGTTTTCCAGGCTCGGGGTGGAGATGATGAGGAAGATGATGCAGTGACCTACAGCACCGTGAAAGCTCCCTCTTCCTCTGCTGCTGCTGCAGCCTCTGCTGATCTCAGCAACCTCTACGCCACTGTCAACAAACCCAAAAAATAAGACAGCATAGTTTAGTTACAGCTCGTATCATTAGTTATTTAACATTGATAATTAATACTGCTAAATGCTTTTTTTATTAGCCTGGGATTCTTTTTAGCATAATTTTTATAGCTGCAAAAAGCCTTTTAGTCCAGAAGGGGGAGCTGTAGGTTAACTAGTAGCACAATGTGAAATGGAGAAGTAATAATCAGTGCTGAAAGAAGTATTCACATCCTTCACTGAAGCAAAAGTATCAGGGGCAGAGTGAGGGGGTTGCTCTGGGGCTCCAGCCCCAAATGTCTGTCTCAAAAGCCCAAAATCTTTAAAGCTTTTTTATATTAATGAACGTCCGTTACATTCAAGCCATTGCCAAATGAGTTATTTCTCAGTATGGCTGTGTTCAGAAGATTGGGTTGTTCGGCGACATTCATGCGCAAAAAAATTGAGTGAAGATAATAACCTCTTCTGAAGAGTCCATCATGTTTTTTTAATCCTCTGTGTCCTCCTTGGCTACTAGTAACTGGGTGGAGGAGGGGTGGGGGTGGTGCGCGATCACGGAGGGTTTGTATCATGTGGACGCGCCGACAGTTTTGTTGTCATTACTTAGCCTACAATTCCTCATGGGGGCGACAGAAACTGCTCACTATACCTTTAAGGTTTTTAAATAACTTCAACTTTACCGTGTGATTGCCCCTTATGGTATGTGTCCATTGGTAAGCATCATTTTCACCCTTCCCATTTATTGTCTATGTGACGTTACTTTTGAGAAGCAGGGTGGTGAGATGCTCGTTCCTCATTTGCATAAAGTTGAATCCAGGCTACTTTATCCAAATGGCGAACTGACCAAGAGTTTATAATCTGACCTGAAATAAAGATAGATTGAGCAACTGTAGCTTATTTTTTGCACAAAATGTTTGCAGGAACAAATTTCGGTAAACTATTTTCGTAAAATAAGAGAAAGTTTTCCAAACAAGCCGCCCTATTGGTCTTTTAAGAACTTCAGGAGCAGACAACCCCAAGTGAAGTGTTCGTCCAATCAGGTCCAGCCACCGCGGCTGTGGGAGGGTGTAAACTGATAACTGCTAGTGGCGAGCCCACCAAACATCCAATCCCAGAGGAAAGAAAACTAGAAAAGAGCTCTCAAAAATGTATCATACATTTCTCCTAGACAACAATGAGGTTTGTGTGAGACCAAAATGAGATTATGGCTTATTTCTCCTGTTTCTCATGTTTTTCTCCTGGGAAAAAGCCTCACAAAATCTCAAATTAGTCTCCTTTTGAGTTTCAAAATAGATCTCATCAAGCTCTGAAATAAGTCTCAGATTTTCTCAAGTTGTGTGGCTCTTTTTGATCTCAGGCAGAGATATCAGAGAGCTCTCTTTATAAACTCAATCTAGTCACATCCTAGTCTCATTCGTGCATCTCATGCTGCACTCAGACAGAGCAAACAAAGAGCTCTCCACAAGCACTCTCTGAATTCTCATCCAGATGTATTGTTTTCTTTAAAAATTAAAAAAAATGAACTCAACTTGCTCATTGTAATGACGTTTATATGCTTGTCCATGACGAAAAACAAATTCCCATGACATTGAACGGATGTTTTGATATTTACATGGGGAAAATTGGGGCTACATAATGCAGACAAAAGCAAATTTAACAATATTTCAATATCAATAATATATCAATATTACTTACTCTTGAATAGGACAAATAGACATGGAAAACAGCTAATTGGTAACGAGGATGATAACTAGTTAGTCTGACATTAATATCACTCAGCTCCAAGTGTCTTTCAAGTTCATAAAATTATCACTTTCATGTAATGCAGTCATTTTAAACAAGGAGAAGACAGCATTTTAGTTGTATCAAAGCAAAATTGACCAACATTTTAGAACTGGCTCATAACTGGTGTAAATGTAGTATATTCAGATGTTTTTATCTTATGATACAGGGCCCTAAAGTGACCTTTTATTTGTGACAACAGATATGCCTACAATAATACCACTGCGAGATCACTAGTATTTGTTTTGGTATGGCATCACAATACAAATATGTCATGTTTGTCTATCAACTTAGACTTCTAATTTTCAATAGGAAATTTGAACTAGTTGCAAAAATCATGGGCTTCAAAACATGATCAGTCCCTTTCAAGTATGTTGGGAAATGTGCAGCAAACACGATTACCAGGCATTGAGGACAAATCAATAAACATCAACTTTCCCAAAATGCAAATACTGTCCTCTTTACAGGAACTTCTAGTAAGCTCATAATTACATGTGATTATGTTCAATAAATTATCTATTTTTGGTCAAAGCAATATCAAGCTTTATCCACTTCCGCTTTTGTGGTTGAACAAATTTAGCGCAAAAAGATGTAAACTTTGAACCAGCATCAGGACATTTCATTGGACAAGAGCACTGTCAATTACACATGCTGCATCTTGATTGGTTAATATGAAAAGTGGGCTGATTAACGTAAGGGGAACGCAGAGCGGCCAGGAGGAACACCACGGAGGAGAAAAGCACTCGCAAAAGGTAAAATACGTCTTTGCTAAGTATACTTTTGTAACAATTAGAAGGTACTTATTTGGAAATGAGTAAGTTTCACAAATAGTTTAGGAAACCTTTTGAAGAAAATGGTCCACATACTGTAGCTAGCTATATGGCACATACCTAGGGTGACCAGATTTCCTGAAACTAAAACCGGGACACTTTGTGCATGAACATACTGTTAGTGCTCGTGCACGCACACGCTTTTTTAACGTGAACATGTGCCAGCCTAGGTCAGACATAGACAGTAACTTCATTATTTTGATCATAGGCTCCTTATCTAATATAGATATAGATTTATGTTGAGATTTTTTGAAGTGTTATTTATTCCAATAACAGCAACGTAACAGCAACGTAATTAAAATGATTTATTGAAAGTTTTTAGCATTTAACACTTCATTTCCTGCATTCTGGTGAATTTTATGCACCTATTTCTACCTTTTTCTGAATCAATGTATGCTGCAAATATCTTTATTTAAAGAGAAACATATATTACAGTGCAAATATAAAAACATAATGGAATATATTGCAGTAAGGCTCTCAGGCATTCTGTATTGCTTTCAACTATTTATTCTCCTTTGGATCGACTTTTCTAATTATATCTGAGTCAGCACACATGTAGCCTAGGCATCATTTACTCTTCCCTCCTGTTTGGCGTCTTTTGTTGGGGAACTAACCTCCTTAAATGTGTATGTGACAATTATTCACCTCAATAATACATTAATTCATTTTAATTTATTAATAAACCCTGTTGTTGCTATTGTCTGGATTCTGATTGGCTAATGTTGCTATTGTCTGGATTCTAAATGGCTAACGTGGGCTTGAGCTTCTCGTTACACTGCCACCTACAGGTCTGGCGTGCTCTTGACTGCATTGACGGCATATACAGTGCCTTGCGAAAGTATTCGGCCCCTTGAACGTTTGCCACTTTGCCACATTTCAGGCCTCAAACATAAAGATATAAAACTGTATTTTTTGTGAAGAATCAACAACAAGTGGGTCCCAATTATGAAGTGGAACGAAATTCATTGGCTATTTCAAACTTTTTAACAAATAAAAACTGGAAAAGTGGGCGTGCAAAATTATTCGCCCCTTTACTTTCAGTGCAGCAAACTCTCTCGAGAAGTTCAGTGAGGATCTTTGAATGATCAAATGTTGACCTAAATGACTAATGATGATAAATAGAATCTAGCTGTGTGTAATCAAGTCTCCCGTAATAAATGCACCTGCTCTGTGATAGTCTCAGAGGTCCGTGTAAAAGCGCCAGAGAGCATCATGAAGAACAAGGAAACACACCAGGCAGGTCCGGAGATACTGTTGTGGAGAAGTTTAAAGCCGGATTTGGATACAAAAAGATTTCCCAAGCTTTAAACATCCCAAGGAGCACTGTGCAAGCGATAATATTGAAATGGAAGGAGTATCAGACCACTGCAAATCTATGAAGCCCGCGATCCCGTCCCTAAACTTTCAGCTCATACAATGAGAAGACTGATCAGAGATGCAGCCAAGAGGCCCATGATCACTCTGGATGAACTGCAGAGATCTACAGCTGAGGTGGGAGACTCTGTCCATAGGACAACAATCGCGCGTATACTGCACAAATCTGGCCTTTATGGAAGAGTGGCAAGAAGAAAGCCATTTCTTAAAGATATCCATAAAAGTGTCGTTTAAAGTTTGCCAAAAGTCACCTGGGAGACACACCAAACATGTGGAAGAAGGTGCTGTGGTCAGATGAAACCAAAATCGAACTTTTGGCAACAATGCAAAACGTTATGTTGCGCGTAAAAAGCAACACAGCTCATCACCCTGAACACACCATCCCCACTGTCAAACATGGTGGTGGCAGCATCATGGTTTGGGCCTGCTTTTCTTCAGCAGGGACAGGGAAGATGGTTAAAATTGATGGGAAGATGGATGGAGCCAAATACAGGACCATTCTGGAAGAAATCCTGATGGAGTCTGCAAAAGACCTGAGACTGGGACGGAGATTTGTCTTCCAACAAGACAATGATCCAAAACATAAAGCAAAATCTACAATGGAATGGTTCACAAATAAACATATCCAGGTGTTAGAATGGCCAAGTCAAAGTCCAGACCTGAATCCAATCGAGAATCTGTGGAAAGAACTGAAAACTGCTGTTCACAAACGCTCTCCATCCAACCTCACTGAGCTCGAGCTGTTTTGCAAGGAGGAATGGGCAAAAATGTCAGTCTCGATGTGCAAAACTGATAGAGACATACCCCGCGAGCTTTACAGCTGTAATCGCAGCAAAAGGTGGCGCTACAAAGTATTAACTTAAGGGGGCTGAATAATTTTGCACGCCCAATATTTCAGTTTTTATTTGTTTAAAAGGTTTGAAATATCCAATAAATTTCGTTCCACATCATGATTGTGTCCCACTTGTTGTTGATTCTTCACAAAAAATTACAGTTTTATATCTTTATGTTTGAGGCCTGAAATGTGGCAAAAGGTCGAAAAGTTCAAAGGGCATACTTTCGCAAGGCACTGTATACACGGGTACATATAAACAAACACTTTTCTGAAAACCGAGAGGTTGAAATGTCCGTTTATGAAAATAGCCGGCCACGTGTAAACGTAGCATGATACTGACTCTACTAGGCACACACACATGCACACATGCACACATACACACATACACACATACACACACACAAACGTTAGTTAACGAGTTAAATGAAGTTCAAATCCAGCTGCAATTGATGCAGGAAAATACATCAGACTAAAATGAAATAAGCCTTAATGATTCTTTTAGTTATTTCCAGTCTTGAACTAGTCCAGTAAAAGGTGACGAGTTGATCAGTGGAGTCTGATGGAGGCAGAAGTGTTGGTCAAACTCCATCAGGAGATCTGATGTTTTCATAGTTCACTGTATCATCATCTACATCATAACGCACCTGGAAAAAACAACACAACACAATCAAAGACACACTTTCCAATCCCAATCCCACTTCTCTGATCTGTAGGCGTCCACCGCCCCACATTTAGCTCAGGGAAATAAGAAATAAGTTAAAGACAACAAGGACATTTCATTACACTCATTACAGTGAGGAAGACAGACTGTGGTATTCATGTGATCTCAGGGAAATTAAAAATGAAGTTCATTTTACTTTGTATTGTCTATATTAATATTATTTAATATTCTAATTATTTAACAAAGTTGTAGTAAAAGAGATGAGGCACGATATAGATCTGTTAGTTTGGTTGTTTGAACATAAAACATTTTTATTTGCAGACTTTTTAGAACAAGCATGGGCTAAAATAAAGATGGCTTTGTATCGATGATTCTCTGTCTGGAAGGAACATTCCTTGTTTCTCTTTTTGGTGTCTGTATTTTGTTTTATAAATGAAATGTTAAGTTCTCATTCGTCCATTTAGGGGTTACACTATTGTGTTGTGGCTGCTGTAATATGTTTTCTTTATTCTTTGTGCAGAGTAGAGTATGTTGCACTAAGAAATATATATTTTTTTTCAGCGTATTGTTCAACATTTTTGATGCTTTCTTCAACATTTGTTCCTTTGTAAATGTTTTTAGAGCTTTGTCAGCATTTTGACGTTTTTGCCACTTTTTTGACAACAAAGGAGGGTTTAGGGAGATTGGAGAAGTCCATGTTGTCTCTTTTTCGACATTTTGGGCAATTTTTTTCCAAAGTTTTTTTGCAACCATTTTTTAATTACCGGGCAAAGTCCAGGTAATAAATTGCCAGAATTTTCTCTGTTATTTTAGTTAGTTAGTTTATTTTACAGATTTATTTCTCAGAGTGTGTGTGTGGACATTGTAGCAGAAGCTGTGGATGAAATGTAGTTTGTATTGGTGTCATGTAATTCTGAGTGGGATGGACCACTTAGTGGCATCACACCTAAATCAAATATAATAAATTAAAAAGATGCTTTTGTTACAATTGCATCAACTGTAAAAACATTTCATTATTTTGTTGTAAAAACTCACAGCGATTTCCTCCGTCTGTGTTTTCTTCTCTGAAAAGACAAGAGAAAGAGAGGACTTCAGTTTCCACAGTGAAAATCAGCTTCATCAAAACTTGTTGTTTCTAAGTTTGATCTGTGAATGTTCTCACCTTTAGCTCTCGTCCACATGTTGACCGCCACAACAATTATTATGAGAGCTGCTAAACCCACGGGCACAAAGAGGATCCTCCCCCAACCTGGAGAGAGAAGGACTACATCAGAGATATGTTTTAGATGGAGCTTTGAGACTTAAAAGAGGAGAGAGAGTTAACATTAAAGTGTCTAAATGTTCCACCACATCAATGTAAAGATACATTGTTATTTCATCATTTTAAAAGAGAAAAAGCAGATTAAACCAGATCTTATTAAAAGTATCCATGTCTTTGGTTGTTAGAAAGACTTGTACTCCAGCTTTATTCATGCTGTCACTGTGTTCTTCAAAATTATATCAATAATTTTCTTGATCACTTTATATTTTCTACTAGCCTACATTGAAAGGTCAGTTTTGGGTTTTCAGAAAGTAAGTAGGCATCAAGTAAAAATCGAAGGCACTCGTCTTTAGGAAAAATGTAAAATACCTTTAATCCATCTGGTCCATTCTCTCTAGAATAACCTTAAAAACATCACTTCAACGCGTTTCGGCGTCCAGTCTTCTTCAGGAAGTTACAGGCAAAAGATTGAAGTGAAACATTAACAAACACCAGCTAATCAGCAGGTGCAGACATTCAGTAATCAGGGTCAACCACTCTATAGTCTCACTTCGTCAGACCATCCACACGCTGTGGAGCAGAGGAGGGTCTGGCTACTCCATCCAGCATTCTGGGATGGGAGAAAAACATGCTCTGGTTTATTGGAATTTCTTTAAACCAGGGATCTTCAACAGGGGGTCTGGGACCCCTAGGGGGTCGTCAGAGTCAATGCAGGGCAGCCTCTAAACTAGTGTAAATATTTTAAAGTTTTTTCAAAAATGTAAAAAGGGTTACCATATATTCAACATATTATTAGCAAATATAAATCCCCACTGTACTGGCCTATAGTCAAGGTAGTTACTTAGGCCATTCACAGATGTGTGCCACATTCATAAAATCATGCCACCAATTATTAGGCTATTTAATAGCTCAGTATTCTATGCAAAAAAGGTATGTATACAGACTTTAGGCTGGCCTACAAGTTATGGTAGGGCCAGTTTAATATGCAACTTCATTTTATACTATATATGTAGTACGGGGTCCCTGCTACTTGTCTCTTTCAGTTAAGGGGTCCTTGGCTTAAAAAATGTTGAAGACCCCTGCTTTAACCCAATCACAATGGTCTTGGGCGGTGCTAAGCACCTGACAGAGCTGCTGTAAAACAGTCGTGGAACAGAAAACTCTGATTGGACAGATAGTCTAGCTAGCTGTCTGGATTTGCCCTGCAGAGATCTGAGGAGCAGGTAACCAGTCCTCAGAAATCCACCGGAGTTTAGAATTCCAACAAACAAAAACAAGCGGAAGGAAACGGAAATCGGTGAAAACAAAGAAAAACAAGAAAAAAACAAAATCTCATTGGTTAATTGATTCTATCATCTCCACGTATTGATCCTGGGATATTTGCCTTGGATTTTTCATTGATGCCTACTGTATTTGTTCCCCCTACCAAAAAGGACCGTCTTATTTTCACATATACTAGTTCCAAGAATCTCTTCTTTTTTCTTTTTCCATAGAAATCGCAAGAAGAAAAAAAACCAGAACAATAAATGAATAACTGAATAAAATAAAAACATATAAATGAGTTAAACATGAGAGAAGGTGACTGACAGGAAGAGAGAGAGAGATTGTAGAAACAGATCCATCAACATGTTGAGTCATAGAAATGGTGATAGGTGTAAACCGAGCCCTGGGTATCCTGCTCTGTCTTTGAGAAAATGAAAACTCAGATGGGCCGATCTGGAATCTTCTCCTTATGAGGTCATAAGGAGCAAGGTGACCTCCCCTTTCTCTGCTTTACCCGCCTAGAGAATTTGGCCCACCCATGAGAGAGAGAGACATCATGGCTTTCAAACCAGCAAAGTGGCAGTTGGTCAAGGCCACACCCCCAGCCTCCACCTTGTCCCCCCCTCTCTCCTCGTCAATAGCTACAGACAGAAATGACACATCCTAAGGAAAACTCATTGTGAGACTGGCTCTAGTGGCTGTAATTCTGCACCAAGGCTGAATTTCGGGAAAGAGACTTCAGATACAGTATTAGGGGACCACTAAGGTCTATATAAAAGAGACTTCAGATACAGTATTAGGGGACCACTAAGGTCTATATAAAAGAGACTTCAGATACAGTATTAGGGGACCACTAAGGTCTATATAAAAGAGACTTCAGATACAGTATTAGGGGACCACTAAGGTCTATATAAAAGAGACTTCAGATACAGTATTAGGGGACCACTAAAGTCTATATAAAAGCATCCAAAGAGCACCATGTCATGGGACCTTTAAAACTTCAAATCCATAAAATAAACTTATATTTTAGGTAATTATTCTCATCAGTTTGAAGTAACTTCAAACAACTCAACATGTTCTCACCTGGTTTCTCACCTGAGGACTGAGGGCTGAAGGGAAACTCCTGCACTTTGTTTCCTTCAGTCACTACACACCTAAAGAGCTGATACCTTGATGTGTAACTAAAATGAGAAGTAGGAAAGGTTACAGAGGAGGAGCAGGGAGACTGTGATGTCTTCATCTGTTGGTTATTAAATTTACTGACATCTTGACTCTTAAACAGCCACTTCACTTTGTGTTTACATCGTTCATATGTCGACACAGAGCAGTGTAACGTCACCTCATCACTGTCCTGATGTTCCGTCACTGGTGAAGATGGAGATATTGTGAGAGAAAGACAACAAGAGTAAAATTAACTGATTAGCTTCATCACTGTAATCAGGATTATTGTAATGTTACAGTATATTGTTCTAACTAAAAAGTTTGAAAATATGACGATGTAAATACTCACTGGTAACAACCAACAGAATAACAGCAGTGTGTTGTGATCTAAACTGTGCACATCCATAATGACCAGCATCCTCCTCTGTGACCTTCTTTATAACCAGAGAACATTTCTCTGTAACACTCAGTCTGTCTGATTTAACTTTGGCTTTTTCAACAATCCTCCCATCAAGAAAAAGACGTACTGCTGCTGTGCGTCTTGAATCAGTGAAGATCCAGTGAGTACTGTCACAAACCAGACTGTCTATTTGACAAGACAAAGTGACTTCATCTCCAACTCTGACAATGGAGGAGCTGATAAATGGTCCTGTTGCTGCCGCTGAGAAGATGACAGTAAAATTTAAATATTAAAGACAAGTAAAAGTATGAATACTAAAGTCACTGTGAAGAAAATGTTAAATAAAACAAAAGTTAGCATTTCTGCCTCATCGTGGCTTCACGTTGATTCACTTTACTTGAAAACAAACACACTACTTGTCTGTCTTGGTTAAATGAAGGTTAGGTAAAAAAGTAACAATGATATTAATAAATGACCTTTATTAATGTTTAAATTATTCATATTCATGCTATACGTTCTTACCTGTAAACTGAAGCACCAGTATCAGAAATAAAGAGGTTTTAGTCCATCTGAATTCAGCCATCGTGTCTCTCTGTCTCTCTCTGCTTCTTCTTTTTGGAAGTCTCTGAACTAGTTGCTTCTTAAAGACAAATGTTGTATCAACTTCCTCTAAACAGCAAGGTGTCACTTCCTCATCCTTCCTTTCATGTCAGTTGGACTCTCTAAAGTGACCCAGTCAAATTTGTGTCACTTCCTGTTGCTTTATTTACTTTCATCAAAACATAGAAAATAAACTGAACAGTGATGAAGACACATTAAAGTGACTAACAGTAGAAGTTAATCAAGGCCAACATTAGTTATGCTCACTTACATTTAAAGCTGCCATAATATATATTTTATTTTTACCAGAGGTGGAATGCTCCACTTTACATTACATGTCATTTAGCTGACGCTTTTTATCCAAAGCGACTTACAATTGCTATATATGTCAGAGGTATCGACATAGCCATGTTGCATACAACGACATTCGTTTGCGGGTGAAAATAACAAAATATTATTATGTGCCTTTTGTTTAGACGGCAATGGTGTTTTTTGGGGGCTTAAAAACGTGAAACCATCCTCCAGAGTGGAAATCTTAAAATCGCTCCACCGTCGCGTTCCCGTCCAAAAAGTAAAAACACAAAAGTCTGCTCCGATCAGCTCACGGTGGCTCTCGTCGCGTATGCGTTTACGTCACAGGCATGCGCCAGTACAGGAAAATAACAACAAATTACTACAACGACGGATTACTGCTGAAGAAATTCGGTCCATATGTCTATATATTTTGACTGACCTTTGTGGCTTTGTAATCTAAGTTTATTTGGAGCAATAACTCCTCCTCCTCGTCTGTCCAGACAAAATTGTCAGCTTTTATTGTTCGCTTCGCCATGTTTTGGTTTCGCGCTACTAGGGAGAGAAGTAGAAGGAAGGTTCTAGCAGGTAAGTGGACTTGGTGGTGTTGTGTGTCAGTGCTTCACCCTACCACCTAGCTGCCTGGTGTGCATACTACATCGAATTGCACACACTTTTGTGTCACCATATGCACGCAGATTTCCCCCCCAAAACGCTTGTCTAAACGCGGAAGAAAAAGTGAGAACGCAACGCCACTTTTGCGTTTTCTCTTCAGATTGTTTCTGTCTAAACATAGCCTGAACCCAGATCTCCCACACCAAAGGCATGTGTCATATCCACTGCACCATCACCCCCCCACACTTTAACTTTATAGTTCTCCTCCACTACATCTCAGAGGCAAATATTGTACTTTTTACTCCACATTATTTGTCTGACAGCTTTAGTTACTTTTCATCCCCTTCCTGTCCAGTGAAAACCACGTATCTCCAGATGTGTTGATGTTGAATGTTTGTGATAAACTGAGGGATGAAGTGTTCCTTCATGTGTTGAGAAAATCCTCCTCCTTCTTAATCTAAATAAAGTCTTTAAAAAGCCTTGCGGATCAGCTTAAAAATACATCGTCACAAAGCTGAAGACAGGGCTGTTTTTCTGACA
This sequence comes from Perca fluviatilis, assembly GCF_010015445.1. Classification (NCBI taxonomy): domain Eukaryota; kingdom Metazoa; phylum Chordata; class Actinopteri; order Perciformes; family Percidae; genus Perca; species Perca fluviatilis. Next base: position 30,050,075 of record NC_053129.1, on the reverse strand, counting down.
CCATGAAAAGTTTTAAAACTTTTTAGAGATAAGTGGTTCTCACAGGACAGTGACTCTACAAACATATGATGATATTTTAGAATATGATGCATTAGTGTAGATAAAACTACCCAACAGTATATAAAGGAGTTAAAATGAGCACAACCTTAAACATCTACAGCAGTAAAATGAAACATACACATTAATGCAGCAGTAATATTAATCCAAAAACATAAAATATAATAGGAAACACGGACAGGGAACATTTGACTGCATAATGAGTACTTTTACTTTAAGTATATTTAGCTGATAATACTCACATACTTTTCAGGGGCAGAGCCAGATGTTGTAAACCTTTGGGGCTCAGTCCAAACCTAGGCCGCTTACGGCAGCTATATGAACTATTTTTCAAGCCATTTGATAATAGAATGCCTAAAAATCTGTATGTCATTTGGGGAAAACATGACAGTTGCCAAGGAAAATAATCATCCTGTAGCCGAGATCATATTTTGTATCTAATTCTTCTCCAACTGTCTTCATCATTTTGAAACCAGAACACAACAAATGTTGAAGATGACTCATTTTTACTTCTGCCTCCTAAAAACAGGCATTCATTGTCTGATGTTTCTATTTTGAAGTTACATAACATAGGGTAGGATTTTGACGTAATCAGCATTACTAATCCTAAAACCTATTTTTAGTAGAGTTCACAGATTGAACAGCCATATTTCCCCAGTGATAGAACTCTTCTTCATTGGTTTGGCGCTCCAGTCAGAGAGACTGATGGTTGGTTTCTCTGTGGTGTTTTCTGACGGCAGGGACCCCCGCTTCCCAGCATTGGACGCTTGGTGGGCTCGCCACTACCAGTTATCAGTTTACATCCTCCTACAGCCACGGTGGCCTGACCTGATTGGACGAACGCTTCACTTGGGGTTGTCTGCTCCTGAAGTTCAAGTTCTTAACACACCAACAGGGCGGCTCGTTTGGAAAACTTTCTCTTATTTTACGAAAATAGTTTACCGAAATGGGTTCCTGCAAACATTTTGTGCAAGAAATAAGATGCAGTTGCTGAATCTGTCTTCATTTCAGATCAGCAATGGTCAGATTATAAGATCTTGGTTAGTTTGCCATTTGGATAAAGTAGCCTGGATTCAACTTTATGCAAATGAGGAGTTAGCAACTCGTCGCCCTGCTTCTCAAAAGTCGAGCCATGCTACCAGTATACATTGCGCCGCTGCTCACATAAACAATAAATGGGAAGGGTGAAAATGATGCTTGCCAATGGATACATACCATAATGGGCAATCACACGGTAAAGTTGAAGTTATTTAAAAACCTTAAAGCTATAGTGCATAGTTTCTGTCGCCCACATGAGGAATTGTAAGTAATGACAACAAAACTGTCCGTGCATCCACATGATACAAGCCTTCCGTCATCGTGCACCACCCCCACCCCTCCTCCACCCAGTTACTAGTAGCCAAGGAGGACACGGAGGATTAAAAAAACATGATGGACTCTTCAGAAGAGGTAATCATCTTCACTCAATTTGTTTGCGCGCAAATGTCGCCGGACGACCCAATCTTCTGACCATAGCCATACTGAGAAATCCAGAGAGAGTTGTTTGGAGCTGATAGTCTTGATTAGCTTTGTAACAACTCATTTGGCAACGGCTTGAATGTAACGGACGTTCATTAATATAAAAAAGTTATGCACTAAAGAAAGCTTTAAAGATTCTGGGCTTTTGAGACAGACATTCGGGGCTGGAGCCCCAGAGCAACCCCCTCGTTCTGCCCCTGATACTTTTACTTCAGTAAAGGATGTGAATACTTCTTTCAGCACTGGTTATTACTTCTCCATTTCACATTGTGCTACTAGTTAACCTACAGCTCCCCCTTCTGGACTAAAAGGCCTTTTGCAGCTATAAAAATTATGCTAAAAAGAATCCTAGGCTAATAAAAAAAGCATTTAGCAGTATTAATTATCAATGTAAAATAAGTAATGATAGAATTTGAAACTACACTGTGCTGTCTTATTTTTTGGGTTTGTTGACGTTGGCGTAGAGGTTGCTGAGATCAGCGGAGGCTGCAGCAGCAGCAGAGGAAGAGGGAGCTTTCACGGTGCTGTAGGTCACTGCATCATCTTCATCATCATCTCCACCCCGAGCCTGGGAAACAAAAGACAACACGTAAATTACACAATATGAAACAGAATAATGCAACATTATGACATCCATCACCACATAAACACAACACAATGCTCAATAATGACACGGCATCATCATCACAGTAACCAATCAGCAGCTGACCTGGGCTCTCCTGTTGGTGTTCCTGGTGTATCTGATGGAGGCGTAGGAAACACCACCTTCAGGATCAGCCTGCACAGAGGAGACAACATAAAGGCTGCTCAGTAACATGTGGGGACTTCATTGGGTTACCCACTGGGTGTAATGTGTGATCTAGATCTAGTCTTCTTAAAAACGCTCTATGAAGGCTGTTTAGATTTTGATGACACGTTTAAAGAGGAGCTGATTACCATACCATGTATCTGTACTCTGCCTCTTACCACATCATCATAACTGTTGTATGCTGTATGTATTTGTCTTTATTGTCTGTCGCTACCTGTACATACATCTATGTATTGTATGTGTCATTTACTTTGTATGTCACTGTTGTTACACTGTCTTTACGAATTAAAAAAGGGGAGCTGGACTGTACAGACATTTGATAACTCAGCCATAAAACTCACCATGTTTTCATCCGTCGGTGTTTTGTTCCCTGAAGAGACAAAAGAGAGTTGACTTTAGGATCCACAATAAAAATACATATTTATTGAAAGATCTCGTTGGTAATTGTTTCATCTTTGAATGTTCTCACCTTTAGCTCTCTTCCATCTGATGACAGCCACAGTGATTATTAGGAGCGCTGCAACAGCCACAAAGACAGCGATGGTCCACCACCACCAATCTGGAAAGAGAATAAAAACATTAAAAACTGTTTCGGCTGCAGCTTTTCTTCTCTAACTAAGAGGACGGCGTCTTATTTGTTAGTTTGTGTTGCAAAAAACAACATCGGAGAGAGAGAGAGAGAAAGAAATTGCAATGTTACACAGCTGTTTACACTTTCTTTTAGTAACTCTAGACTTATTGTAGGCTATGTACATTTTTGTTGTTATTTTACACTTGCTTTGGCAATGTTAACATGTTTCTTATGCCAATCAAACCCCTTTGAATTGAATTAAATTACAGTTTTTTTCGATTGCTAAACGACAGTGGGCACAACTGGAGTCACATGTGCAAAACTCTAACTCCAGTCTGCACAGCAGCAGTTCATGTGGACCAAACTCTAGTTGATTTTTCATTGCTTGAACACAGTTTTCAAAACTCTACACACTTATCCCATGACTTTAACCACAACGTGCACAACACTGTAGATTTACAGCACTTTGTTCAAATGCTAACACACTGCTGTCAAAACTGTTAACCACACATTCAAAACAGAATAGATTCCAGTCTGGTGTCTATCAAACACTGCTGATTGGAATTTTAGCTGAAAGCCTAAGCAGGTGTCTAGTTATAGACTAGTTAGTGAACATATACAGTATTTATACAGAGAAAGCTCAGAAAGCCTTTTTTTGTATACAAACACCAAATAAGAATGAAACAATTATACACTGTACTGTTTGAGAGAAACTGGTAAAAGGGCAAAGATACCAACATGTCCAGGTAAGCTGTCTGAGGTTATATACACAGCTATACGCTATATCTTTACTATAGTAAAACTGCGTTCTTACTGTTTTTCAGAAAGTAATGGAGGTGAAAGCATTGGAAACACCACATTCATTTGTATTTAGAGATGATGCAGACATCCAATGCGATGAAGAAAACGTGCGAGAGAGGCAGGATTAGTCACTATTCTTTGGTACTGTTACGTATGTACCTTTAGTTTTTCCCCCAGTAATTCCATGAATTACTAGAGACAAAATACTTGATTGAAGAAAACTGCTGATTTTCATTCCTTCTTGTTTCCTTATGTAAAAATTGGTAGGCTACACAATCTATATTTTTTCCTTAAATAAACTGTTGAATAGTGTCAAGTCACTCAAATTGTTCAAACTGTAAAGATGAAAAAGTTTGTAATTTCTGTATTGGTGTTTGATGCTAGTGTTTTTACCCTCAGTGTGTTCTGAGTGACAGTGTGTGTTATCTCAGTGAGGACTGTGCATAGTGTGTGGCTGCACTGAGCCTGTTTTGAGACGTGTGTTAAGAGTTGTGTTGCTTTGATGTGAACTGTTTAGCTCAGGTGACTGCTGGTAATGCAGACTGTAGTTTGAGTTTTGCACGTGACTCCAGTTGTGCCCACTGTTGTTTAGCAATTGGAAAAAACTGTAAAAAGAGGGTGAGAGAGAGAGAATACACATTATATCCATTTAATCAATTACATATCTCAATGCTTTAATATATCAGTACAAAAAGCCTATATTATGTTTTGAAAAACCGATTCATAAAGATACATAAATATAGAGACGCTAGTTTTGTTTTTAGTATTGACTGCAGATACTGCTGTGTTGGTACCTGCTTTAATGCTGCTCTCAGTTGTTGTTATTGATTCTGGTGTTGCTGTGGTGGTGATGGTTGTGGTTGGTTTTGTTGTTGTTGTTGTGGTGGTGGTGGTTGTTGTTGGTTTTGTTGTTGTTGTTGTGGTGGTGGTTGTTGTTGTTGGTTTTGTTGTTGTTGTTGTGGTGGTGGTTGTTGTTGTTGGTTTTGTTGTTGTTGTGGTGGCGGTGGTTGTTGTTGTTGGTTTTGTTGTTTTTGTGTCCTCACCTGAACAGATGAACACAACTCAACAAACTGTTGTAATATTAAAACTTCAAATCCATAAACATATTTTAGCTCATTTCGTGAGTGACTTTAAACAGCTACAGTTTCAACAGGTCCGTTGAACAGCTCGTTCCAGAACAGCTGATTTGAGTTGGTTCAATCAACAATGAGTATGTTCACTCAGGGTTACACGCGTGCACATAAGGCAGTATGAATGGAGCCATGATTCTACGATTCACCATGGTAACAACCACAAACAAACAGGTCGGCGAAAATACTCATGCGCACAAACAGCGAGTTTGAACCTACTGTCTATGGTTTGAACATGCATTTCGTTAAAAAAGCAAGACAGCGGTTGCTGCTGCAAAAGAGAGAGAATTGTTGTGGGAGAAAATTGCTGCTCGAGTCGATGCGTACGCATTCACAGTGTATTAATTTCATATTTAATCACAGTTAACTTATCATATTACTGGTGAAAACTGGAATTGTATTACACCTATAATTTCATTTGGGTGCAATCCTGTGGGCGAAAAAGTAAGCTATACTAATCCCATTCTGAGGCTGCAGCACCATGATCATTAACAGAACTATAATTTATAATCATTTATTTCTTTTTAATGGCTCTACTGTCCAGGGAACACTACAAAAACGTTTAAAAAACGTTTCAGAGCGAGTCACACTTTTCTGACGGCTCTGCATACGGTGGCTTTACTATTACAGTATGATCCACTACACTGTTATAAAGAAAACTGCCGTTTGCAAAAAACGTAATGCGACACAAAGAATCTGCTGGGATGTTAAAGCCTGTCCACGATGGTTGATGTTAGTGATATGAGGATAAGGTATCTACATATCTAATGGACTGTCATAAAAAATACCTCTCAAATCGGTTATGTGGAAATGAAAATACATCTACAGTCAGGACGTAAACTCTCTGTGAATTAATACAACTTTTTCATCAATGGGATTGTCGACAAAAGGACAAGACATGTTTGAGAAAAAAACGTTTTATAATCTGCCTAACATAAACCGATAAGTTTTTTTATTCATGCAGATAACAAACTGCATTAAAATGCGTCTGATACAGACTGAATGAATGAATGAGGAAATGAGTTTCTCCTCCCTGGTTTCTTGAAGAAAACCTGCTCCCGACCAGGTTAGGTTCACAGGCTCAGTTACCATAGTAACTGACTCCGAGGTTAAGTTACCTCTCTTTCTGAAACAGAAAACCCAGAGTTTCCCTCATCTCAGGGTTAACAAACTCAGAGTTTTAACCCTGAGATGAGGGAAACTCTGGGTGTTTCAGAAAGAGAGGTTAATCAAACCTGAGAGAGAGAGGTATCTCCAGTCCGTTTCAGAAAGAGACGTAACTTAATTAACTAAAACTAAATTAAAGTAACTTAACATTCTTTTCATTGGATCACTTGCTGGTGACGATGCAGCCTGTGGGCGGGCTTAAGAGTCCACACGTGGGGTAGAAGCCACTGATTGGCTGAGAAGCTTTCACTCAAAGCTTTTCTCGGGCTGCTTATTGGATGAACTGCTAGAATGAAAATCACTCACAACTCACTATAGGCCTGGGTCAAAATGGGCGGGCCCAGGCCTAAAATGGGTGGGCCCAGGCCCATCCGGGCACAATAGAGCTTGGCTTATACAGAGCTCAACAGTCCCGCCCACAGCGGGTTCCAGAAGTAAAAACACAATGCAATTTCTCCATTGACAAATTGGAGTATAAGCCATAAAATGATAACCGTCCATGGTAGACTTAAAACCAGCATGCTGACGTGACTAAGTGATTATATATGATTATATAGACGCCAAAAATCATGGGGCACCAACCTTGTTTTGAGATAAACATCTTTTATTCGCGATGTCTTGGCTAAGTACTTCATTACCCACAATCCTGAACAATCCCACAATCCCACAGACGTAAACAGAGAGTTTACGTCAGGAGATGATATTGAGTCACTCCGGAGCAGATACGCAGAGCTTCTATTTTTGACGGACGCCGGAGAGCTCCGCAGCAATTCAGCACACGGCAGATAGTGCGGGACAGGAAGTCGAGCACAGAAACAAAATAAATATCCGGTTATATAGATGTATTTTCCTTTCCACATAACCGATTAAGAAGTATTTTTTTTATGACAGTCCATTAGATATGTTGATACCTTATCCTCATATCACTAACATCAACCATCGTGGACAGGCTTTAACATCCCAGCAGATTCTTTGTGTCGCATTACGTTTTTTGCAAACGGCAGTTTTCTTTATAACAGTGTAGTGGATCATACTGTAATAGTAAAGCCACCGTATGCAGAGCAATCAGAAAAGTGTGACTCGCTCTGAAACGTTTTTTAAACGTTTTTGTAGTGTTCCCTGGACACATACCAGTGAGAGAAATTAAAAAGAAATAAATGATTATACATTATAGTTCTGTTAATGATCATGGTGCTGCAGCCTCAGAATGGGATTAGTATAGTTTACTTTTTCGCCCGCAGGATTGCACCTAAATGAAATTATAGGTGTAATACAATTCCAGTTTTCACCAGTAATATTATAAGTTAACTGTGATTAAATATGAAATTAATACACTGTTAATTACGCATTGACTCGAGCAGCAATTTTCTCCCACAGCAATTCTCTCTCTTTTGCAGCAACAGCCGCTGTCTTGCTTTTTTAACGAAATACATGTTCACACTCGCTGTTTGTGCGCATGAGTATTTCCGCCGACCCGTTTGTTTGTGGTTGTTACCATATATTGTGAGAAAAAGACAACAAGAGTAAAATTAACTTCATCACTGTAATCATAATTATTATGTTTCAGTATATTGTTCAAATAACACAATTTGAAAACATTATGATGTAAATACTCACTGGTAACAGACAGATCAACCGTAGTATCTGGACCTTGTTGTTGTCCTGATCTGAACTGTCTGCAGGTGTAACGACCAGCATCCTCCTCTGTGACCTTCTTTATAACCAGAGAACATTTCTCTCTAACACTCAGTCTGTCTGATTTATCTCTGGCTTCTTCTTTAATCTGCCCGAGTTCAAACAGCGCCACTGTGTTTCCTGAACGACTGAAGAGCCAGGTAGTACTGTCACACTTTCTCTGACCGTCTATCACATGTTCACAAGGCAAAGTGACTTCATCTCCAGCTCTGACAGTGGAGGAGAGGAGATGGTTTCCAGCTGCTGCTGTTAAGAAGATGAGAGAAAATAAATGTCTGTTGTGTGCATAGTGTGACGATTTTTTCTTAACCCTTGTTTTCAAAGAGTTCACTAAACTCACCATGTTAAAAACAAACAGATTTGTCTTGAAGTAAAATGTAGCTAACAAAGTAAATTCAATAATTATGATACATTTAATTGTTGCAATGTGCCTTCCATATATATATATATATATATATATATATATATATGATATAAGGCTTCTTACCTGTAAAGTGAAGCAGCGGTATCAGAAATAAAGACATTTTGATCCATTTGAACTCTTCCATCGTGCTTCTCTGTGTCTCTGCTTCTTCTCTCTCTCGTTCTGATGCTCAGAACTGTTTCTAAAATAGTGCTTTAGTCGAGAGATGCTGCACCTACTTCCTGTAATTAGGATGATGTCACTTCCTCATAATAACTTTTAGGGTTAGGGGTAGGCTGTTTGAATCTCTTATAAACGCCAAACAGCCGAAAAAGTTTTTTTCAATTTTCACTTTTCCATATTTGACACGTAGTTTCTGCGTTCATTGATCCAATCTAACGCTGCAACAAACAAACTGTATTAATCTCATTTTGAGTCTGGTGTTCACACTGTGTCCAGTCCCACGGTGTATTTGTGACACTGACGTGTTTTAAACCTAAAAGAAGAAGAAGACCACTGAGGAAGTTGAGCGTGTGAAGATTGTTAGTTGGTGGTTTGTTTCTGAGAACTGAAGGAGGAGTGTTTGGGTGAGAATGTGGGTAACACCAGCAGCAGAGCTCTGCAGGTTTTACCCTCTAATGAGGACCAGATAAACATCAGAAACACACAGACAGTCCACACTTTATTAGGACAAAGAGACACGTATTGAGTTGTGTTGAAAACTACTTTAACCCCTGGAAGGTTTGGGCTCACTGAGACTAGTTTCAACAAACGGTTAAAACACTGATGAGAGTCCTGACTGAACTGAGTGAGGCGACTGGGACAGGAGAAAAAGTCAGAGGACATCTGGTGGACAGGAAGAGAATGGCAGTGAACTGGTTTGAGGAAGTGTGAATGTGTCTGGAGGGACAGAGAGGCAGAATGGGACACACTGCAGAGACGACTAGTTGGACGTTTAAGATGTGTGAAATGTTTTTACATCAATATTAGATCACAGTAGGAGGTCGTGTGCATCCAAAACATCTGAACGTAGCCTGAGTTATTATATTTCTGTTGATTGTCAGGTCAATTTGGGTGCATTTCTATCTGTTTTTTAGACATATTTGAAACTAACAAACAGCGTATTTGTTCCCTTAAGGGATTGTCCTTTGGGTCGGCCAGCTCAAACATAACTCAGACTAGTCCACCCATTTAGATAGATATATAGATAGATAGATAGATAGATAGATAGATAGATAGATAGATAGATAGATAGATAGATAGATAGATAGATACTTTATTTGTCATTCTCACAACACAGATGAGGAGAATGAAATAAGAACTCAGGTCTCGGTGTTGACCAACAACTATAGTGGTTAATAAATAATTAAAAACATCCCTTCATAAGCCCTATCCTACTTAAAACAGTTACATTTTAATAAAATAATTCAAAAAGACAGAATCAGAATAGCATCAAGTAAGTAAATAAATAAAGTGCAGTGCTATTTCTTGAGACTCGAAGGCATGGTGCTTGAAGTGGAAAAAAAAAAAAAAAGGTGCCAGTACTCTCTTGCATTGGCAAATCATTATGACATTTGAGATTTATACAGTGAAAAACAAAACTTGGAGATACTGCTGGTACAACAACAATGTATTGTTATTTATTAACAACATAAATGTATGTAACAAGTCGTGTGTGTGTGTATGTGTGTTTCTCTTGACAGCTGTTGTAAAATGGTGCTGCGGCTCCTTTAAGAGAGCTCAGTGTATGTGTGTGTGTGTGTGTGTGTGTGTGTGGAAAGGGGGCAGACATATTTCGGTGGGGACGGTGTAAAAACGGTGATGATCGTTGTTACACATTAAACCACGTTAAGCTTTTTCATGTTAGGACTTATAAAGCCCATGAGAACCGTGGGGAGTCAACCCACATGTGAAAATGTGAAGCAGAAACGCTTAATGTCAGATAACGTAATATAAACATAATAATTGGACTTTGGGTTCGATTTTTTTGACAGTTTTCAGTGGTTATGAGGAACAATATTAAAGAGACATTTGGTAATCATTGATCATTGTTTATGTAGCCTATATTAAACCACGTTTTTATTCATTATAAGCTACAGGACGCCTCTTTCAAAACATGAGCTGCGCGAAAGAGAAAAAAAGCGTAATTTATTGTACCAGCACTTCTGGAAATGTAGCCTACTTCCGAATGCGTCTCTGTCCACAGCACATTTCAAACCAAACTGACGCCCATAGGGCAGAGGAGAAATACAGAGAGGAAGCAGCTGCTAGACATGTATGTTGTACACAGAGTGTGCGATGTCCGAAACAAACTCGACACACTTCTTTTTAGTTCCTAGGTTTTCAGCAGTGATAAATCTGTTACGGTCATCAGACAGCTTTTCCGAACTACCGTCCGTGGCTAAGCGAACATCTGATAGGGTTGGCCGACTGCTTGCCTTTACGTGATTTGTCAAGATCCGAGGTAAATCACGTAGTGCCGTCTGGGTAGTGTAGTTTATGTAACGTTAGGCTCAATCTGTCTGACACTGACGCTTTCTCTGATAGTGGTAGAGTACCGGCTACATGCGAGAAGTAGCGGTACACGGGGCTGGACTGGCATACCGGGCATTTTCCCGGTGGGCCGACGCACTTTTGGGCCGAATCGCTGATATAAATAGGCTTTTTTCTTTTTTTTTTGGCTGCGCCGGCCCATAAAGAACTCACAGCGGCCCATTGGTTAATTTTCTTTATTGGCACTGGCCTGATCCAATTAAATTGAAAATGCTAGCAGTTAGCCTGTTGGGTAGCTGAAAGGTCTGTGTGATCTATAACATCAGTTAACAGTAAACAGTTTTTAAAGTTGCTAAGCCAATATTAAGCAAAATAGTAATAACAACAATAATGGCAATACAATATCAAATATCAATAATAAAAAATAATAAAAATACCATAAATATACAAATCTTAACTCTAAGAATGAATTAATTATTTACGTGTAAGCTCAACAGATAAGTCTTGAAGGATCCAAAACTAGGCAACTCACATCATAGAATGCACGCATATTTTAAGAGGACTATCTGCAGGGAATGGGTCTGACCAATCACGGTGGGTGTGGGCTGCCTGGGCCAAAAATGCCAGGGCCGATTTTTTGTCCCAGTCCAGCCCTGGCGGTACACAAGAAAAAGTGCAGGTACGCTTAAAGGTGTAGACACATCAAGCCGACGGCCGACCGTTGACAGAAAACCCGGTCGATATGATCAGTCGCGTCCCCGAGGTCCAAAAAACTGCCACAGAACACACCAAAAAGACGAGAGGAGACGAGACGTAACACATCTCTATAACAGCAGGCGGCGCTAATCTGTAATGTTGCCGAAGAAATGAAAACCGGCAGCTGATTGGACGAACGCGTCACATGGGTTTGTTTTCTCCGGAAGATCAAAGCCAGACTGTCATGGCGGCCGTTCAGAATACGATCTCATATTGTACTAAAATAGTTCACTGAAACATGTTTCTGAAAACATTTTAAGAGAGAAATAGGCCATACAGTTGCTGAATCTGTCTTCATTTCAGCTCAACAAAGGTCAGTTTAAAAGATTTCCATCAGATTTTGAGAGACTCTAGTCACCTCATTCCGCTCCCCATTTCCGGGTGAGTCCCGACGGCCCTGCCGCCGACCGAACATGTCAGGTCGGCCAAAATGAACTCCGACAGCCCCTCAGATGGACAACGGCACGGGACACACCGAACAGACTTGAGTCACTGACCTCGCCAGACTGTCCCACGGCCGATAATCGGCCTGATGTAGAAGTGCCGGTACTGCGTACCGGTGAGTACCGGCCCACTTCGAGCACTGAGTGTGGTGGAGTTCATCAGGCTGACCGAAACAGGGTAGAAGCTGTTCTTCAGCTTGGTGGTCCTGGCCTCGATGCTCCGCAGCCTTCTTCCTGAGGGGAGGTGGGAAAACAGTCTGTGTGCAGGGTGGGTAGAGTCTCTTATGATGCAGGTCGCTCTGTCCCTGCATCGGCTTGTGTAAATGTCTGAGAGGGCTGGTAGGTCACATCCGATGGTCCGTTGGGCAGACCTTACCACCCTCTGCAGCATCTCCTTCTCTGCCACTGTGCAGCTACCATACCACCCAGTGATGCAGGAGGACAGGGTGCTCTCACCACGCACCTGTAGAAGGAGCTGAGGATGTTGATATCCAGCCTGGCCTTCTTCAGCTTCCTCAGGAAATAGAGGCGTTGATGTGCTATTTTTTTAAGGTGGTCAAGGTGTTGTGGCGCCAGGTGAGGGTGTTCCAGATGTGTACTCCGAGGTATCTGATGCTGGGTACCCTCTCCACAGCTGCACCGTCGATGCGGAGAGGAGGGGGGGCAGTGCCCGTCTTCCAGCCAGTGTTACAGGATGATGTATGATGATGTGGTGTTGTTAACTCTTACAGACTGGGGTCTGTTGGTCAGAAAGTCCAAAATCCAGTTGCAGAGTGATGGAGCTAGACCTAGTGCTGCCAGTGTGTTCACCAGTGTCTGTGGGATGATTCAGTGCAGAACTAAAGTCCAAGAAGAGCAGCCTCACGTAGGAGTCCTTGTTCTCCAGGTGTGTGAGGGACTTGTGGACCACAGCAGCGATGGCGTCAGCTGTGGAGCGGTTTCACCTGTAGGCATACTGGTGATAGTCAGCTGTTATGTCGATGGACTTTTTTATGTGCGACATAACCAGCCTCTCAAAGCACTTCGTTGCTATTGGTGTAGCGAACGGGTGGTAGTCATTAGGGACTTTAACTTGAAGTCACATTTATTTTCCTTTCTTATTCAGACTTATTAATGTTACCTTTTTCTTCTTTCCCACAAACAAATAATGAACCGACCTTACCAGATGGCGTACAAGGGTTAATAGAGTAGAAAAGTAAAAGATATTTTAAAAAATGACATAAACTCACAGTCACTTAGCGGTACTCATCGGTCAAAAAAACGTATGGCTACAAACCAAAGAACAAAGACTGAATGACAGCTCAGCTCTTATAAACCAGCTGATACAATTACTGCTTCAATCAGCTGATGGTCAAAACAGTGTGACTATAGCAGAGATGGAGGTACAAATCTTTTATGTAGTTTTCGGATATTTCTCTTTTTATTTTTGTTTTATTTACTCTAATAATTTTAATTTTAAGATTTGGGGGCAACAGTGTATGTTGTAGATTTTTTTAGGGGAAGTGATTTTTGTATATATTAATGTTGTGGGGGTGGAGATTAGGAAGAAACATTAATATCGGAGGGTTGATAGGGAGATTAAGGTTGGTAATTAAATGAGTAATTTTGTATTTAATTGGAAACAAACATGTAGTTTATTAAAAATGTGATTCAAATAGAGTTATTAATAAGAAATTATGTTTTTTGTAGTGTGTAATTTGATAAGTTGTATTGTTATTTAGTTTGTTTTAATTAATTATAAGATTATTTGTAGTGAAGTCCCTCCCCTTCCTGGTGGATCACCATGGGACCTTATTCAGAAAAAATATGTACTGTAGTGAACGTGGAGAGACCCATTATTTTATCCTCCATTTTAAATTGTGGTGTCAGATGTATAAGACTGGGGAAAAACGTAATAAGACTACACACTTCAAAGTTGCATGGATGATGTCTCTCTGAAGCTGTGATGTCTGTGTTTCATACCGGGATGTAACGTTACTCACACAAGCAACGGATCTTGCTCATTCTTTTGCTATTCGGCTGAGAAAACTTTACAGAATAAAACACATCAGGTAAGATAACGTTACATGTGTTGTGGAACAGAGCTAAGCTAGCTCGCTAGCGACCAGGCCGAGCATCAAGCAAGGTGACATATGTTGTGGGAGACGAGAGATGTAGTTCACTGAGCGGCTTCACAGAAACTAAGTGGAACTACCACAAACTGAGACTATCTTCAGTTGCTAAATTATATTTTAAATTGACCAACATCATGGATCAATTCAAACTGGAGTAAAAAAGGATTCGTCTTTCGCTGTTCACTACCATTCATATTTATTTTGAAATAACGTCCCATAGGGTACACAGGAAGGGGAGGGAGTTTGCCTCTCAATACTCCACGTATCACATTCAATTAACACAACCCCACTAGTTTACAATAAATCTAATCCTACCAACAATATCTATATTTATGCACAGTTCATAAAAATAAGTTAATATAAAAATTACAATCTCTGTTCTAACAACCTGGTGGACAGGAAGAGAATGACAGTGAACTGGTTTGAGGAAGTGTGAATGTGTCTGGAGGGACAGAGAGGCAGAATGGGACACACTGCAGAGACGACTAGTTGGACGTTTAAGATGTGTGAAATGTTTTTACGTCAATATTAGATCACAGTATACCAATGTTTATAAAGTAGTTAAAAGTAGCTCAACCTCAACAATGAAATACTACTTATGTGTTGATGCATCAGTATTAAGGATTCACTTTCCATTATGACTCTGTTAGTACATGAAGGAATCACAGGACACAGAGTAGAATGAAGTGGTGAACATTTCTTTATTTGCAGATTATATTATAATAAAATTTGAGTTAGCCAACACTAATGTAGAAAAATACATTTTATTGTATTTAACAATGTATAATTCAAGGTAACAACAGTTCCGTTGTGGACAGCTCCAAGACGGGTCAAACTATAGCGTACCCTTTCATCAAATCTGTCCTCCCGCTAATCAGTCCCCTAAGCCGCGCAGCGAACAACCCCCCCCTCCCTCCCATGCAGGTAATCACACAGCAATCAACATGCAAATACACACGCCAAACTTTGCAAAGCGCATTCAACCACAATGAACTGAATGCAGGATACTGCACACTTGTTTTCACCTCAGATCAACACACTAGGCTATCACTTACACTATCGGCCCCCCATTTAATTAACCTGGGCTAGACAGGCTTGTATCCACCCGTACCAATCAGCTAACTCCCACACAGCTTACCACCAGTCAGTTACTGTTGCTGCAGCTTTAAAACCCACTCATATTGTACATATATAAACAGTAAATAGGCCTACAGACAAAACTAGACACTGGTCCGAACCGGCTCATATGCGATCGGATCCCCTGGGGGTGAGGTCTGTCCAGCGCTGGAGCAACAGAGCGGCTGACAGCGTGTCAGATGTCCACAAACCGTAGTCTCGCTTTGCCAGACCCTCCTCCAATGTGCCCTGAAGGACGGTCTGGCTACTCCACATAGCATTCGGGGATGGGAGGAAAACGTGCTCTGGTTTAGTGGCATTTCTTTAATCAGAATCGTTATGGGCGGAGCTAAACTCTGTACGGAGCCTTTGCAAAATAGTCGTGCGAGAGAAAACTCTGATTGGACAGATAGTCTAGCTGTCTGGATTTACCCTGCAGAGATCTGAGGAGCAGTTAACCATAGTCCTCAGAAATCCACCGGAGTTTAAAATTCCAACAAAAAAAGAAAGCGGAAAGAAACAGAAATCGGCATAAATATATGCATCCTGCGGTCCCGAAGCAATCCTGGAAGTGGAACGTCAAGGATATAGACTATCAAACAGAGCTGGAGAACAGGCAGCACTCCTAGTTCCCCCGGTCCCTCACTGTCATCGGCCCCTAGCGCAGGAACTCTATTCCTAGTCTTTCTGTCTTCACCGCCGGCAGCCCTAACCGGCTGTGAACAGACCCCCATCCTGTGAGTGCAATACCAGTGGCTTGGTCGTGCAAACAACCCTAACCTGACAACCAGAAACATGCTCCCCTCCCCCAGAACACCATGCCACTCGCTCGGCTCTACTTTATCAGTTCAGTGTCTCAGCAATCAAGTCCAGCTGAGACTGATCAACTAGCAGAGTCTCTGACAGCAGCAACAATGTGGATCAGGTGGATCTTATTAGTCTTTGATTAGTTGTCACAGTCCTCACAGACAACCACCACCCAAGTTTACTACAATATTGTAATCACAGAATGAAGAGAAGACTGTTACTGAATCTATTAGGGACACATTCACACACACGCATGTACACGCGCACACACACACACACACACACACACACACACACACACACACACACACACACACACACACACACACACACACACCTCTCAAGCTGCTGGAGCTTCAACAACAAGCAGTACATCTTAAAATCAGCTCTGAAATCCACAACTGGAAGACTATTTCAGGAAGTTAACAAGAGTTAAATGAAGTTCAAATCCAGCTGCTGTTCTCAACTGGCTGCAGATGAGAACATTTTTTTTTTACAATTGATGCAGGAAAATACATCAGACTAAAATGAAATAAGCCTTGATGATTCTTTTAGTTATTTCCAGTCTTGAACTAGTCCAGTAAAAGGTGACGAGTTGATCAGTGGAGTCTGATGGAGGCAGAAGTGTTGGTCAAACTCCATCAGGAGATCTGATGTTTTCATAGTTCACTGTATCATCATCTACATCATAACGCACCTGGGAAAAACAACACAACACAATCAAAGACACACTTTCCAATCCCAATCCCACTTCTCTGATCTGTGGAGTCAACCGCCCCACATTTAGCTCAGGGAAATAAGAAATAAGTTAAAGACAACAAGGACATTTCATTACAATCATTATAGTGAGGAAGACAGACTGTGGTATTTATGTGATCTCAATGAAATTGAAAATTAAGTTAATTTTGCTTTTTATTGTATATATCATATATTATCAGGATTTAAGATTCCATTTATTTAAAAATGTTGTAGTAAAAGAGATGAGGCACGATATAGATCTGTTAGTTTGGTTGTTTGAACCTAAACATTTTTTATTTGCAGACTTTTTAGAACAAGCACGGGCTAAAATAAAGACGGCTTTTTATCGATGATTCTCTGTCTGGAAGTGACATTCCTTGTTTCTTTTTTTGTTTCCTGTCTTCTTCTAACTAAATGTACAGTTTATAATGAAGAGTGTGTAAAGCATCAACTGTAAAAACATTTCATTATTTAGTTGTAAAAACTCACAGCGATTTCCTCCGTCTGTGTTTTCTTCTCTGAAAAGACAAGAGAAAGAGAGGACTTCAGTTTCCACAGTGAAAATCAGCTTCATCAAAACTTGTTGTTTCTAAGTTTGATATGTGAATGTTCTCACCTTTAGCTCTCGTCCACATGTTGACCGCCACAACAATTATTATGAGAGCTGCTAAACCCACGGGCACAAAGAGGATCCTCCCCCAACCTGGAGAAAGAAGGACTACATCAGAGATATGTTTTAGATGGAGCTTTCAGATTTAAAAGAGGAGAGAGAGTTAATAGTTTAAAAAAAATACTTTTATTAACATTTAGTAACATCAAAGTGTCTAAATGTTCCACTACGTCAATGTAAAGATGTAATGTTATTTTATTCTGAAAAACAGATTCCATCTAAAGAAAGTCTTGTACTCCAGCTTTATTCATGCTGTCACTGAGTTCTTCAAAATTAAATAAATAATTTTCTTAACCGCTTTCTATTTTCTACTAGCCTACATTGAAAGGTCAATTTTGGTTTTTCAGAAAGTAAGTAGGCATCAAGTAAAAATCCAAGGCACTCGTCTTTAAGAAAAATGTAAAATGCCTTTAATCCATCTGGTCCATTCTCACTAGGATCAGGGTCAACCACTCTATAGTCTCGCTTCGTCAGACCATCCACACGCTGCGGAGTGGAGGAGGGTCTGGCTACTCCACACAGCATTCTGGGATGGGAGAAAAACGTGCTCTGATTTATTGGCATTTCTTTAAACCAGGGATCTTCAACAGGGGGTCCGGGACCCCTAGGGGGTCATCAGAGTCAATGGAGGGCAGCCTCCAAACTAGTGTATATTTTTGAAAGTTTTTTCAAAAGTGTAAAAAGTCTTAAAGTCCATAAATTCAACATATTATTAGCAAATATAAATCCCCACTGCTTACTGGCCTATAGTCAAGGTAGTTACTTAGGCCATTCACAGATGTGTGCTACACATGTATGTTTTAACATAAAAACATGATTTATTAAATCATGCCACCAATTATTAGGCTATTTAATAGCTCAGTATTCTATGCAAAAAAGATATGTATACAGACTTTAGGCCGGCGCCTACAAGTTATGGTAGGGCCAGTTTAATATGCAACTTCATTTTATACTATATATGTAGTACGGGGTCCCTGCTACTTGTCTCTTTCAGTTAAGGGGTCCTTGGTTTAAAAAATGTCGAAGACCCCTGCTTTAACCCAATCACAATGGTCTTGGGCGGTGCTAAGTGCCTGACAGAGCTGCTGTAAAACAGTCGTGCAACAGAAAACTCTGATTGGACAGATAGTCTAGCTAGCTGTCTGGATTTATCCTGCAGAGAGAGGAGGAGAGGAGAGGAGCAGTTAACCAGTCCTCAGAAATCCACCGGAGTTTAGAATTCCAACGAACAAAAGAAAGCGGAAGGAAACGGAAATTGGTGAAAATACATGCATCCAGCAGAACACCGGAGCAATCCTGGAAGTGGAACGTCAAGGATATAGAATAACCACTTTACAACAGAGTTCGCTCCTTCCATCTCAAATAATTAATGCTGTCAGCAGCAGGGGGCACTGTCCCCAAAAGTTAAAAGGTTCAGCTCTCAAGACAAAAAAGCATGATAAAAAAAACAATTAGAAAAGAAAATCTCATTGGTTAATTGATCCTATCATCTCCACGTATTGATCCTGGGATATTTGCCTTGGATTTTTCATTGATGCCTACCGTATTTGTTCCCCCTACCAAAAAGGACCGTCTTATTTTCACATATACTAGTTCCAAGAAGCTCTTCTTTTTTCTTTTTCCATAGAAATCACAAGAAGAAAAAAACACAGAACAATAAATAAAAACATATGAATGAGTTAAACATGAGACAAGGAGACTGACAGGAAGAGAGAGAGATTGTAGAAACAGATCCATCAAAATGTTGAGTCATACCTTGTAGTTTTGGTGAAGCATAATTGGTTCCTGATTTAATGCTGCTTTCAGTTGTTGTTGTTATTGTTGTTGTTGTTATTGTGTCCTCACATGAACAGATGAACACAACTCAACACACTGTTGTGATGTGATATTAAAGGTCCCATAGCATGAAAATTTCCCTTTATGAGTTTTTTTTTAACATTATGCGTTCCCCCAGCCTGCCTATGGTCCCCCAGTGGCTAGAAATGGTGATAGGTGTAAACCGAGCCCTGGGTATCCTGCTCTGTCTTTGAGAAAATGAAAGCTCAGATGGGCCAATCAGGAATCTTCTCCTTATGAGGTCATAAGGAGCAAGGTTACCTCCCCTTTCTCTGCTTTGCCCACCCAGAGAATTTGGCCCACCCATGAGAGAGAGAGAGACATCATGGCTTTCAAACGAGCAAAGTGGCAGTTGGTCAAGACCACACCCCCACCCTCCACCTTGTCCCCCCCTCTCTCCTCCTCAATAGCTACAGTCATAGAAATGACACATACTAAGGAAAGCTCATTGTGGGACTGGCTCTAGTGGCTGTAATTCTGCACCAAGGCTGAATTTCGGGAAAGAGACTTCAGATACAGTATTAGGGGACCACTAAGGTCTATATAAAAGAGACTTCAGATACAGTATTAGGGCACCACTAAGGTCTATATAAAAGAGACTTCAGATACAGTATTAGGGGACCACTAAAGTCTATATAAAAGCATCCAAAGAGCACCATGTCATGGGACCTTTAAAACTTCAAATCCATAAAATAAACTTATATTTTAGGTAATTATTCTCATCAGTTTGAAGTAACTTCAAACTGATGAGAATAATTACCTGGTTTCTCACCTGAGGACTGAGGGCTGAAGGGAAACTTCTGCACTTTGTTTCCTTCAGTCACTACACACCTAAAGAGCTGATACCTTGATGTGTAACTAAAATGAGAAGTAGGAATGGTCACAGAGGAGGAGCAGGGAGACTGTGATGTCATCAAATCTTGGTTATCTTTATCCAGATCTTGACCCTGAAACAGCCACTTCACTTTGTGTTTACATCGTTCATATGTCGACACAGAGCAGTTTAAAGTCACCTCATCACTGTCCTGATGTTCCGTCACTGGTGAAGATGGAGATAGTGTGAGAGAAAGACAACAATAGTAAAATTAACTGATTAGCTTCATCACTGTAATCATGATTATTGTAATATTACAGTATATTGTTCTAACGAAAAAGTTCGAAAATATTATGATGTAAATACTCACTGGTAACAACAGACAGAATAACAGCAGTGTGTTGTGATCTAAACTCTCCGCATCCATAATGACCAGCATCCTCCTCTGTGACCTTCTTTATAACCAGAGAACAGTTCGCTGTAACACTCAGTCTGTCTGATTTAACTTTGGCTTCTTCAACAATCCTCCCATTACTAACCAGACGTACTGCTGCTGAGCGTCTTGAATCAGTGAAGATCCAGGCAGTACTGTTACAAACCAGACTGTCTATTTGACAAGACAAAGTGACTTCATCTCCAACTCTGACAATGGAGGAGCTGATAAATGGTCCTGTTGCTGCCGCTGAACAGATGACAGTAAAATATAAATATTAAAGACAAGTAAAAGTATGATTACTAAAGTCATTGTGAAGAAAATGTGAAATGAAAGAAAAGTTAGCATTTCTGCCTCATCGTGGCTTCACGTTGATTCACTTTACTGGAAAAGAAACACACTGCTTGTCTGTCTTGGTTAAATGAAGGTTAGGTAATAAAGTAACAATGATATTAATACATTACCTTTATTAATTTTTTAATTATTCCTATTCATGTTATATGTTCTTACCTGTAAACTGAAGCACCAGTATCAGAAATAAAGAGGTTTTAGTCCATCTGAATTCAGCCATCGTGTCTCTCTGTCTCTCTCTGCTTCTTCTTTTTGTAAGTCTCTGAACTAGTTGCTTCTTAAAGACAAATGTTTTATCGACTTCCTCTAAACAGCAAAGTGTCACTTCCTCATCCTTCTTTTCATGTCAATTGGACGCTCTAAAATGACTCAGTCAAGATGACCTATGTGTCACTTCCTGTTGCTTTATTTACTTTCATTAAAAACATAGAAAATAAACTGAACAGTGATGAAGACACATTAAAGTGACTAACAGTATAAGTTAATCAAGACAAGCATCAATTATGCTCACTTACATTTCAAGCAGCCATAATATTGGGTTTTTACCAGAGGTGGAATGCTCGGGAGCGTGCCTATGTTCCCACAGCCCTCCTTCCCCCCCACATTTCAAAGAATGTTTGTTTTCACTGAAAAATTGAAAATGATGTTCCCACACTTCCAACATTTCTAAGATTCCAAGATCACCATGAAAAGTTTTAAAACTTTTTAGAGATAAGTGGTTTTCACAGGACAGCGACACTACAAAAATAAGGGCCCAGTTTTTCAAAAAATGTAATTTGGATCAAATTGATCCGCATTTGGAAATCCCATCTTTTGCTATCCAGGATCATCTGATCCATCTTACTTTTATGCCAGTTTTTTAAAGGAACATTGGATTGGATCACTGTGATCCAAATACCAAATTTCAGGATTACCAAATCCTGTTTACCAGAGCCTTAAAGGGGTGATAGAATGATTATATATAGTATTTCACACTGTTCCCTATGGTCTCCTAATGGGGTATGTAACATTGGTTGGGCTGAAAATGGCCTGGTTGATATTTTATTGTCCCTTATGCATCCCTGTGTTTTGGCCCTATTTGTAACAAGAGCTTTTCTTCCAAATATGGTATGCTCATGAATATTTAGATGAGCTGCGCGCTGCTTGGTTGAGCCTTAGACCCGTACACAAACGTAGAGACGCGCGCTGATTGGTTGAGCGAATCGCCAATACACACACATTAGAAACGCGACAGAATCTCAGACACTGCAATGTTTCCTTACCAAATTCACTTCTGAGACATTTTTATGCCCGGCCTGCCTTCCTCCACAGATCCCAGCCTGCTGTGAGCTCGATTGAGCTCCGGCCCGGCTGCTGCAGCCCACAGCACCTCATACCCGCGCAAAGTCACCGTTTGGGCTAATGGGACTACTACCAAACGCCGCTGCCCTGACAGAGCTCCAGGGCCTGCATCTCCTCTCTTCCTGCTAGCCAAATGGCCCGTTGTGTGAGAGTGAGAGCGCGGTCAGCGAGCTTGTTACACCAGCAATCTCTTACCACATGTTACACACATGTCACGCCACTTAGCTATACAACATACCTAAAGGTCTTATAAAGCTAACAACGGTGTCCGATTTCAAGTTAATGAATATTTGTGAGCTGTAAGGGTTTCGTTAGCTGCGACTGTCCCTTCAATCCTATGTGTACACATTGAGGCTAGTTAGCTTCATTTTGGTCGTAATTCGAGTATATTTACAGTTTGAATTTCATCACGCCACTTATACAACATCTAACTAAATGTTTTATTAAGCTAACAACGGTGTCCGATTTCAAGTTAATGAATATTTGTGAGCTGTAAGGGTTTCGTTAGCTGCGACTGTCCCTTCAATCTATGTGTACAGATTGCGGCTAGTTAGCTTAATTTTGGGTCGTAATTCGAGTATATTTACAGTTTGAATTTTGTCACGCCAGTTACACAACATCTAACTAAATGTCTTATAAACCTAACAACAGTGTCCGATTTCAAGTTAATATTTGTGAAGACTAGCTAGCTACGTCTTTCGTTAGCTGTGACTGTCCCTTCAATCCTAGCTACAAATCACGGATAGTTAGCTTCCTTTTCGCCTTAATTCGAGTATATTTACAGTTTGAATTCCGTCACGCCAGTTACACAACATTTAACTAAATGTCTTATAAAGCTAACAACGGTGTCCGATTTCAAGTTGATGAATATTTGTGAATTTCAGAGGAATTCTAAGAGGAGGCTAGCTAGCTCTCATTGATAGAGCTCCATCCAGCCGCAGGCTCTATCAATGAGACTCATGGACAAGCGGCGTTTATTTCCACCAATCGTTTGTTTAAATAACTCAACACATTATAATTACACACATTAAAAGATTAACTGGAACCTGTGGTAACAGATTGCTGGTGTAACAAGCTCGCTGACCGCGCTCTCACTCACACACACCGGGCATTTAGCTAGCAGGAAGAGGGGAGCTGCAGGCCCTGGAGCTCTGTCAGAGCACCGGCGTTTAGTAGTCCATTAGCGGTGTTACCGGTGACTCTGCGCAGGTATGGAGTGCTGTGGGCTGCCAGTCGTAACGGAGCTCACTCAAGCTCACAGCAGGCCAGGGGCTGTGAAGGAAGGCAGGCCGGGCAGCGAGGCAGCAACACCAGCCTCTGAAGTCCGACACACAGTCGGACAAAATTTGCAATTAGACATAAATTTTCGTAAAACGTCCCATATTTGACCTCTACATAGTTGATTTCTCGCATAAAAAAGTCTCATAAGTGAATTTAATGGTAAAATACCATATGAACAATGTATACAATTTCTGAGATCTGCACGACCTAGATTCAGAAGACTAACTGATCTCAGGTCAGTTGTGAAGCCTATGCAAATGTTGGGGCGTGACAAACACAGACTAGAGCCAAATGAGGAGGAGCCGCAATAGTTGACGTCAACTATTGCGGCTCGTTGAGATTCGCCCGTTTTCAGAGGCAGTTTCAAATAGTGAGATTTGCAGAGAAAAGAGGTGTCAATGGGATTTAGAGGTTCTATGTACAGTGCCTTGAAGTATTCGCCCCCTTGAACGCTTCGACCTTTGCCACATTTCAGGCCTCAAACATAAAGATATAAAACTGTAATTTTGTGAAGAATCAACAACAAGTGGGTCCCAATTATGAAGTGGAACGAAATTCATTGGCTATTTCAAACTTTTTCAAATAAACTGAAAAGTGGGGTGCAAAATTATTCAGCCCCTTTACTTTCAGTGCAGCAAACTCTCCCAGAAGTTCAGTGAGGATCTCTGAATGATCCAATGTTGACCTAAATGACTAATGATGATAAATAGAATCCAGCTGTGTGTAATCAAGTCTCCGTATAAATGCACCTGCTCTGTGATAGTCTCAGAGGTCCGTAAAGCGCAGAGAGCATCATGAAGAACAAGGAACACATCAGGCAGGTCCGAGATACTGTGTGGAGAAGTTTAAAGCCGATTTGATACAAAAGATTTCCCAAGCTTTAATCCCAAGGAGCACTGTGCAGATAATATTGAATGGAAGGAGTATCAGACCACTACAAATCTACGAAGACCCGCGTCCCTCTAAACTTTCAGCTCATACAAGGAAGACTGATCAGAGATGCAGCCAAGAGGCCCATGATCACTCTGGATGAACTGCAGAGATCTACAGCTGAGGTGGGAGACTCTGTCCATAGGACAACAATCAGTCGTATACTGCACAAATCTGGCCTTTATGGAAGAGTGGCAAGAAGAAAGCCATTTCTTAAAGATATCCATAAAAGTGTCATTTAAAGTTTGCCAAAAGCCACCTGGGAGAACACCAAACATGTGGAAGAAGGTGCTGTGGTCAGATGAAACCAAAATCGAACTTTTTGGCAACAATGCAAAACGTTATGTTTGGCGTAAAAGCAACACAGCTCATCACCCTGAACACACCATCCCCACTGTCAAACATGGTGGTGGCAGCATCATGGTTTGGGCCTGCTTTTCTTCGCAGGGACAGGGAAGATGGTTAAAATTGATGGGAAGATGGATGGAGCCAAATAAGGACCATTCTGGAAGAAAACCTGTGGAGTTGAAAGACCTGTGACTGGGACGAGATTTGTCTTCCAACAAGAAATGATCAAAATAAGCAAAATTACAATGGAATGGTTCACAAATAAACATATCAGGTGTTAGAATGGCAAGTAAAGTCAGACCTGATCAATCGAGAATTGTGGAAAGAACTGAACTGCTGTTCACAACGCTTCCATCCAACCTCACTGGCTCAAGCTGTTTTGCAAGGAGGAATGGGCAGAAATGTCAGTTCCGATGTGCAAAACTGTAGAGACTACCCCAGCATTACAGCTGTTGCGCAAAAGGTGGCTTACAAGTTTAACTTAAGGGGCTGAATAATTTTGCACCAATATTTCAGTTTTTATTTGTTTAAAAGGTTTGATATCCAATAAATTTGTACTTCATGATTGTGTCCCACTTGTTGTTGATTCTTCACAAAAATTACAGTTTATATTTTATGTTTGAGGCCGGGGAAAGGTCGAAAAGTAAGGGAATATTTGTGTCCTAGTTACCCACTAAACTTTTTCATTATTCAACTATGACAAGGTAAAATCAGTTTTGCATTCTATCACCCCTTTAAATGTAACCAACAGTGTAGCCTACTTGCTTAGCAAAGAACAACAGGTAGGCATAATACCGGTGGCCACAAATAGCCATTGTTTGTTTTAATTTTAAGAAACGGAAACACTGTAATAAACAGAAACATTTTACATTCCTTATTTTGTTATAATGTTAAATAACAAAACAAAAGCAATACTATCCAATAGTTCATATCTCATTAGATGTGAAATGCTTCATATATGCTTTAAATATGAAGAAATGTATATCATCAGTAAACCTTTGTTTTATGATCATTCACTTAAAAAAAAAACTCAACCACAACTCAAAACCACAACTGAATCCAGCCTTCTGATGGGATCAGGATGATCCTGTTTTTTGGGATAAAATAGATTCCAAACCAAGTTCAAAGTTTTGAAAAACCCAAAGGGCAGGTTTGATCCAGATCAAATGTAAGATCGGATTATGTGGTCTGATCTTAGTTCAGTTGCTTTTGAAAAACCCAATTCCAAGATTTGATCCAAATCCTTGATCCGAAATCCCACTGGATTACTTTTGAAAGACTGGGATATGATGATATTTTAGAATATGATGCATTACTGTAGATAAAACTACCCAACAGTATATAAAGGAGTTAAAATGAGCACAACCTTAAACATCTACAGCAGTAAAATGAAACATACACATTAACTAATGCAGCAGTAATATTAATCCAAAAACATCAAATATAATAGGAAACACTGACAGGGAACATTTTACTGCACAATGAGTACTTTTACTTTAAGTACATTTAGCTGATAATACTTACATACTTTTCAGGGGCAGAGCCAGATGTTGTAAACCTTTGGGGCTCAGTCCAAACCTAGGGCATTTACGGCAGCTATATGAACTATTTTTGATAATAGAACGTCTAAAAATCTGTACGTTATTTGGGAAAACATGACAGTTGCCAAGGAAAATAATCATCCTGTAGCCGACATCCTATTTTGTATCTAATTCTTCTCCAACTGTCTTCATCATTTTGAAACCAGAACACAACAAATGTTGAAGATGACTCATTTTTACTTCTGCCACCTAAAAACAGGCATTCATTGTCTGATGTTTCTATTTTGAAGTTACATAACATAGGGTAGGATTTTGACGTAATCAGCATTACTAATCCTAAAACCTATTTTTAGTAGAGTTCACATATTGAACAGCCATATTTCCCCAGTGATAGAACTCTTCTTCATTGGTTTGGCGCTCCAGTCAGAGAGACTGATGGTTGGTTTCTCTGTGGCGTTTTCTGACGGCAGGGACCCCCGCTTCCCAACATTGGACGCTTGGTGGGCTCGCCACTACCCGTTATCAGTTTACACCCGCCTACACATGATTGGAAGAACGCTTCACTTGGGGTTGTATGCTCCCAAATTTCTTAACAGACCAACAGGGCGGCTCATTTGGAAAACTTTCTCTTATTTTACGAAAATAGTTTACCGAAATGGGTTCCTGCAAACATTTTGTGCAAGAAATAAGCTGCAGTTGCTGAATCTGTCTTCATTTCAGATCGGCAATGGTCAGATTATAAGATCTTGGTCAGTTTAAAGTAGCCTGGATTCAACTTTATGCTAATGAGGAGCGAGCAACTCGCCGCCCCGCTTCTCAAAAGTTGCTCCACGCTACCAGTATGCATTGCGCCGCTGCTCACATAGACAATAAATGGGAAGGGTGAAAATGATGCTTGCCAATGGACAGATACCATAAGGGGCAATCACACAGTAAAGCTGAAGTTATTATAACGGCCGTTCATTAATATAAAAAAAAAGTTAAGCACTAAAGCTTTAAAGATTCGGGGCTTTTGAGACGGACATTCGGGGCTGGAGCCCCAGAGCAACCCCCTCACTCTGCCCCTGATACTTTTACTTCAGTAAAGGATGTGAATACTTCTTTCAGTAGTGGTTATTACTTATTACCCTTGTGGACTAAAAGGTTTTTAAAAGCAGCTATAAAAATAATGCTAAAAATAATCCTAGTCTAATAAAAGAAAAAGCATTTAGCAGTATTAATTATCAATGTAAAATAACTAATGATACGAGCTGTAACTACACTGTGCTGTCTTATTTTTTGGGTTCGTTGATGGTGGCGTAGAGGTTGCTGAGATCAGCAGAGGCTGCAGCAGCAGCAGAGGAAGAGGGAGCTGTCACGGTGCCTCCACCCCGAGCCTGGGAAACA